>NC_069499.1:1442992546-1443260436 GCF_027579735.1 Bombina bombina | reverse complement strand
AAAATCAATGCTTTTCCTATAATCTATTATTCAAAAGGATGCCATATGTCCTCTTTCATGCTGTTGTTTTGGTTGAGGCTCCGGGATCCTCTTATAAAAAGGCCTAAGGATAAAGAAGTGTACTGGGTGTCCAATCAATGTTTTTTTCTATTTCCCGGGTCATTTAAATGATCACTGGGATTCAAAAATCAATGCCTTTCCTGTAATCTATTATTCAAAAGGATGACATATGTCCTCTTTCATGCTGTTGTTTCAGTTGAGGCTCCGGGACCCTCTTATAAAAAGGCCTAAGGATAAATAAGTGTACTGGGTGTCTAATCAATGTTTTTTTCTATTTCACGGTTGCAACTAATTATCTCTGGGTTTCTAAAGTCAATGCCTTTCCTGTAA
Organism: Bombina bombina; assembly: GCF_027579735.1. Taxonomy (NCBI): domain Eukaryota; kingdom Metazoa; phylum Chordata; class Amphibia; order Anura; family Bombinatoridae; genus Bombina; species Bombina bombina. Next base: position 1,443,260,046 of record NC_069499.1, on the reverse strand, counting down.
TCTATTATTCAAAAGGATGCCATATGTCCTCTTTCATGCTGTTGTTTCGGTTGAGGCTCCGGGACCCTCTTATAAAAAGGCCTAAGGATAAATAAGTGTACTGGGTGTCTAATCAATGTTTTTTCTATTTCCCGGTTGCAACTAATGATCTCTGGGTTTCTAAAATCAATGACTTTCCTGTAATCTATTATTCAAAAGGATGACATATGTCCTCTTTCATGCTATTTTTTCGGTTGAGGCTCCGGGACCCTCTTATAAAAAGGCCTAAGGATAAAGAAGTGTACTGGTTGTCCAATCAATGTTTTTTTCTATTTCCCAGGTCATATAAATGATCTCTGGGATTCCAAAATCAATGCCTTTCCTGTAATCTATTATTCAAAAGGATGACATATGTCCTCTTTCATGCTATTGTTTCTGTTGAGGCTCCGGGACCCTCTTATAAAAAGGCCTAAGGATAAATAAGTGTACTGGGTGTCTAATCAATGTTTTTTTCTATTTCCCGGTTGCAACTAATGATCTCTGGGTTTCTAAAATCAATGCCTTTCCTATAATCTATTATTCAAAAGGATGCCATATGTCCTCTTTCATGCTGTTGTTTCGTTTGAGGCTCCGGGACCCTCTTATAAAAAGGCCTAAGGATAAAGAAGTGTACTGGGTGTCTAATCAATGTTTTTTTCTATTTCACGGTTGCAACTAATTATCTCTGGGTTTCTAAAATAAATGCCTTTCCTGTAATCTATTATTCAAAAGGATGCCATATGTCCTCTTTCATGCTGTTGTTTCGGTTGAGGCTCCGGGAACCTCTTATAAAAAGGCCTAAGGATAAATAAGCGTACTGGGTGTCTAATCAATGTTTTTTTCTATTTCCCGCTTGCAACTAATGATCTCTGGGTTTCTAAAATCAATGCCTTTCCTATAATCTATTATTCAAAAGGATGCCATATGTCCTCTTTCATGCTGTTGTTTCGTTTGAGGCTCCGGGACCCTCTTATAAAAAGGCCTAAGGATAAAGAAGTGTACTGGGTGTCCAATCAATGTTTTTTTCTATTTCCCGGGTCATATAAATGATCACTGGGATTCTAAAATCAATGCCTTTCCTGTAATCTATTATTCAGAAGGATGACATATGTCCTCTTTCATGCTGTTGTTTCAGTTGAGGCTCCGGGACCCTCTTATAAAAAGGCCTAAGGATAAATAAGTGTACTGGGTGTCTAATCAATGTTTTTTTCTATTTCACGGTTGCAACTAATTATCTCTGGGTTTTTAAAATCAATGCCTTTCCTGTTATCTATTATTCAAAAGGATGCCATATGTCCTCTTTCATGCTGTTGTTTTGGTTGAGGCTCCGGGAACCTCTTATAAAAAGGCCTAAGGATAAATAAGTGTACTGGGTATCTAATCAATATTTTTTTCAATTTTCCGTTTGCAACTAATTATCTCTGGGTTTCTAAAATCAATGCCTTTCCTGTAATCTATTATTCAAAAGGACGCCATATGTCCTCTTTCATGCTTTTGTTTCGGTTGAGGCTCCGGAACCCTCTTATAAAAAGGCCTAAGGATAAATAAGTCTACTGGGTGTCTAATCAATGTTTTTTTCTATTTCACAGTTGCAACTAATCATCTCTGGGTTTCTAAAATCAATGCCTTTCTGTAATCTATTATTCAAAAGGATGCCATATGTCCTCTTTCATGCTGTTGTTTCGGTTGAGGCTCCGGGACCCTCTTATAAAAAGGCCTAAGGATAAAGAAGTGTACTGGGTGTCTAATCAATGTTTTTTTCTATTTCCCGGTTGCAACTAATGATCTCTGGGTTTCTAAAATCAATGCCTTTCCTGTAATCTATTATTCAAAAGGATGCCATATGTCCTCTTTCATAATGTTTTTTTTTCTGTTGAGGCTCCGGGACCCTCTTATAAAATGGCCTAAGTATAAAGAAGTGTACTGGGTGTCCAATCAATGTTTTTTCCTATTTCCCGGTTGATATAAATGATCTCTGGGATTCTAAAATCAATGCCTTTCCTGTAATCTATTATTCAAAAGGATGCCATATGTCCTCTTTCATAATGTTTTTTTTCTGTTGAGGCTCCGGGACCCTCTTATAAAATGGCCTAAGTATAAAGAAGTGTACTGGGTGTCCAATCAATGTTTTTTCCTATTTCCCGGTTGATATAAATGATCTCTGGGATTCTAAAATCAATGCCTTTCCTGTAATCTATTATTCAAAAGGATAACATATGTCCTCTTTCATGCTGTTGTTTTGTTTGAGGCTCCGGGACCCTCTTATAAAAAGGCCTAAGGATAAATAAGTGTACTGGGTGTCCAATCAATGTTTTTTTCTATTTCCCGGGTCATATAAATGATCTCTGGGATTCTAAAATCAATGCCTTTCCTGTAATCTATTATTCAAAAGGATGACATATGTCCTCTTTCATGCTGTTGTTTCGGTTGAGGCTCCGGGACCCTCTTATAAAAAGGCCTAAGGATAAAGAAGTGTACTGGGTGTCCAATCAATGTTTTTTTCTATTTCCCGGGTCATATAAATGATCTCTGGGATTCTAAAATCAATGCCTTAACTGTAATCAAATGTTCACAAGGATGCCATATGTCCTCTTTCATGCTGTTGTTTCTGTTCAGGCTCCGGGAGCCTCTTATAAAAAGGCCTAAGGATAAAAAAGTGTGCTGGGTGTCCAATCAATGTTTTTTTTTATTTCACAGTTGCAAAAAAATTATCTATGCTTTCTAAAATCTATGCCTTACCTGTCATCTATTGTTCAAAAGGATGCCATATGTCCTCTTTCCTGCTGTTGTTTTTGTTGCGGGTCCGGAACACTATTCTAAAAAGGCAGAAGGAGAACGACCTGTACTGTACTGGGTGTCCAATCATGTTTTTGTTTTGAATTTCACGGTTCATAATAAATATCGCTGTGTAACTAAAATCAATGCCATACCTGTACTCTGTTGTTCAAAAGGATGGCATATGTGGTGTTTGATTCTGTTGTGGTTGTTGAGGGTCGTGGCCGTGGGACAGCTTATAAAACGGCTGAAGGAGAACAACCTGTACAGCCTTGCTCCTCTTTTTAGGCAGGCCAGCTCTTTGCATACATGCCCACAGACTCTGTAACGCATGCCTCTTTTAGGGAGAGGTACAGCCATAATGCAGGGTCAGATCCTCTGCCTGCAACTTTATACTCGATTTTGCGAAAGGAAGTAACCTTACCATGGTTCCCTGCATGCATGTATTGATTTTATATTTTGGTGAGGGTAATCATGATGGCCATGTAGACCACCACCGAGAGTCCTGGAAGTAACAGGGATGAGATGAAAGTGGTAAGAATAGTACAACTTGAAACAACAGAGTTAGCCATGGGTGTTGACTTGGCTTTGGGGGGTAACAGGGATTAAAGTACTAAGAAAAGTACTAATTAACACAAGCTAGTTATCATGGGTCCAACACCGTGTGTCTTGATGTTATACTTTGTCAGGGTTATCATGCAGGCCATATAGACGTCCCTTGATAGGGGGGTAACAGGGATTACAGTTATAAGAATAGTACTACTTAAACACAACCTAATTACCATGAGTCCAAGACCCGATGTTTTATTATTCTAATTTGTCTGGCTAATCATGCAGGCCATATAGAGCTCCAACAAAAGGGGGGTTAAGAGGGATTCAAGTGATAAGAAAAGTTTTACTTAACACAACAAAATTACCATGTGTCCCAGACCGCATGTCTTGTTGTTATACTTTGTCAGGGTAATCATAACCGCCATATAGACCTCCACCAATAGGGGGAGTTACAGGGCTGAAAGTGTGAAAAATAGTACTACTTAATACAACCTAGTTGGGTCCAAGAACGCATGTTTAATTATTAGACTTTGTCAGGGTAATTATATATCTAACAAATCTATCTATTTCTCTTCTATCGATTCTATCTGACTATCAATCTATGTATATCTATCTATCCTATCTATCAATCTATCTTCTGTCCGGGATGTTTTGAGACAGCCACTTGTGTTTCTGACAAATTTGAAGTAGGAGGACAGAACAATCATCTTCTTCCATCTCTCGGTTCCGCAAATGAAGGCCATATAGACCTCATATGATAGGGGGAGTAACAGGTTGTAGTAAAATGTTAAGAATATTACTACTTAATACACCACGGGTCACAGACCACATGTCTTATCGTTATACTCTGTCAGGAAAATTATATATATTTCAAATCCATTTATTTATATATCAAATCGATCGAACTATCAAACGTATCGATCAAATGTAGATTGCATCTATTGATCAGTGTAATTCGTATCTATAAAATGTATATTACATATTTTGGTTGATGTCATTCGTATCTATAAAATGTATATTGCATCTTTGATTCGATAACATTCGTATCTATCAAATGTATATTGCATCAATTGATCGATGTAATTCGTATCGATCGAATGTATATTGCATCTATTGAGCTATGTACAGTGTATTGATCATATGTATATTGCATCGATTGAGCTATGTTATCTATGTATCTATCTATCAAATGTATCTATCTATCTCGTGGTTGTGCAAGTGGACTGTTTGTGGTTGATTGCGGTGCGTAACACTTGGAGTTTGCTCTGTCACTGTGATGTAACCCTTACACTACCTGAGAGATACAACATCATAACTGATGTTTTAAAGCACGTTATTGCAAACAATTTGGGAATGTTAGTTGATTTAGGCCCATTATGGGTTAAAAGCAGAATCTGCATAAACTATGTAATTTTCCATGGGAGTTTGGCCAGGGATCCCCCTCCAGCATGCCACAGTCCAGATGTTAGTACCCTTGAAACAACTTTTCCATCACTATTGTGGCCAGAAAGAGTCCTTGTAGGTTTTAAAGTTCGCCTGCCTATTGAATTCAATGGCGGTTCGCGTTTTCGCGAACAATACCGGAAGTTCGAGTCCGCCGTTCGCGAACCGAAAATTTTAGGTTCGTGACATCACTATAGAGGCAGTCCATTAAGAGTTTGCTGGCCAACAAACTCTCTAGAAGAGGTGCTCTCGGCTCCAACCAGGAGCACCATGACCCTCTCATTAGCTCGACCACACCTATATGGACTCGCTCATTGATCTGGGTACTTACCCTTGCTGTGCCAGGCAGAACAAAACCAAAATTTGCTTCTTTGGACTTACAAAAGCTAGATATCACCATGAATAACCATGCCCACGCCACACATAACTCAAGCATCTACAAACGGCATCTGCAACAAAACAATGGACAGTTAGAAAAAAGGGAGTGGGTGGGGATTTTGTTTTTCTCAGCAGTCCAAGAGGCTAAAAGAGGAAGAGGAACAGAAGACAAATCCAACCGCACCAATCAAATACTATTGCCAAACACCACAGCTTCTTACTTCAGAAGGTAGGATAACCCAGGATATTGCCCCTAAAGGTGAATTTGTATGTTAATTCCCCTAAAAGGGCATTTAGCTCTCTTGCATTGCCCTTAAAAGGGCATTTAGCTTTTCTTCAAAGCCCAAAGCCCTAATCTAAAAAAAAAAACCCCAGAAGATCTTCTCACAGTTTCTGAAGTCAGGATATACATCCCCATCCAGGCAGCAAGGTCTTCATCCAGGCGGCGAGGTCTTTATGCATCCCGGGGGTGTTTTCTATCTTCATCCCGGCGGAGCGGAGCCATCCTGGAAGCCGAAGACATCCTGCGCGAAGCGTCCTCTTCATACGGTCACCGCCGTACACTGAAGTTGAATGCAAAGTAGCCATTTCAAAATGATGTACCTTGTATTCCTATTGGCTGATTTGTTTCTTCAAATTCAAATCAGCCAATAGGATGAGACCTACTGAAATCCTATTGGCTGTTCAAATCTGAACACCTATTTATTTGAATACCGAGTTTAATTTTCTGTTTCAATAACTTATAACTAGATACATTTTAACAAGCTTACATTATGGCCTTATCTACAATCTATTGACTGAGGTCTTTTCATCTCTTTTTTTGGCCCAAAAAGCCAGTTTTCGACTTAACATAAAACGCAAAGGTGCATTTTCGGCTTGTTCCCACACTTGCAAGTCTGTTTTTGTATCCTTGCTAAAAGCCCTATTTTTCTTGTGCTGCTGAAAACTTATTGGCGATCACACCATTTTTCAGTGACTTTTCACCTTTTTGAGGCCAGTTTTAACTTTTGAAATTCAGCACCTCAGGGCACTTGATAAATCCTTGAAAGGGGAATTTGGACATCTTTGCAAGTATTTCACTGCTATTTGAAAACAGTCTATTATTTTGCACATGTTCATAACACTCTGAAATGGTAACAGGAAACATTACAGAGGTCTATAAAAATACATTATATTGATTCATTAAAGTGATATTAAACTGCTGTTCACAACTGCAAAAGAATAGTAACTACTCCTTATGCTATTGCATTTCATCCTGAAGTTCTTTTCAAATCCCTTTCCTTGTTTTTATAGTTTAATGTTGCCAGATACTGAAGCTCCGCCTCTTCATACCGGGAGCTGCCATTTTGCTCAAGTATTCTCACAGCCTGTGATTGAAGCAGTGCACACTCACAGATCAGTAATAAAGCCCACTTTATTACAGTTGTGTAATTTGCTTGAAGATAATGTCTTGAGCTTTGTTTTTACAGTTACACAAAATATATTTAATATAACGCTCAGCAACAATATATAGCAATGCAGCAGCTACAGCTCCTGCTTTGTATCATGCACCCTAACCTTGTATCATGCAACCTAACCTGAAGCACTTTATACAGTTGTCAAAAAGTTGACAACTTTATTGATATGTAATGCAAACGGCTTCTGTCAAAGTGTGTGAGAATACTAGAGCTCCAAAATACTAGGGGGCCCATTTATCAAGCTCCGGATGGAGCTTGATGTAATGTGTTTTATAATGTTGGATCTCAACTGCCGTAAAAGTATGAATGTTTCACTCTAAAATACAGACTATTATTTAAGCATAGGCTGTGATGATTCAGAGTGAGTTTTAATTTATGATGAATTGAAGTCTGAGAATATATATATAGTAATAAGCTACTATTAATGTGTAGAAATATTCCAATCAATAACTGCAAAGGAAGTTCAATAACTTTGAATTAGTATTCAGAAATGATAATCAGTGAATTTCAGTATTGAGACTTAGGTTTAGATAGGGAGCAAGTGAAATGTGGACTAGCCACTGTAAAGGCTGATAGTAATAGTAACCGTCTAGTATGTAGTGAGAGAGAACACAGAAACTTGCAGCTGCTGACAGGGGCGTGTCAGGTACACAGGAGTTCCCCAGCTGATGACGTCAGAGCTGTTCCGTAGCGTTACAGTGAAACCGGCTTGTTACAAATGTTATATTGAAACAAAAGTAGCGATATGCTAGTATTTGCAGTAAATAAATCAGTTAACTGTGTGGAAGCAACTTAAGGTTTTATTTTACTTGCGGTTACTCCTTGAAAGTCCCGGTTTGTCCTGCTTGCAGGTGTCTGATGAAACAGATCCAATCCTCAGGGTAAAAGCTTGTGTTGGCTGTAGAGTAAACAATAAGTAACTTAGATGAATTAATTCCGTTCACTGGGAAAGTTGTTTATAGGAGCAGTTCCTGCTGGTAATTGTAAATCCAATAACTTGTACTAGCATATATCTTCAATTCATGAATTAATACACAGGATAAGAAATGGATGCATAGAGCTTAGCTGATATGAACTTAATAACTAAGCACTTGTTTGGGGTGGAGACATGACTTAAATAGAGGTGGAAGGTGAGCTGTAGAAAAAAAGGAAAACCAGGAGCGGAATCCTTACACGTCCCCCCCCTCAAGCAAGCTGACCACGGCTGGATGTTTAGGTCTGTGTGGAAAACGTCTATGGAAACGTGCAACAAGCCTCGTAGCATCAATATGGGTATGAGGTTCCCAGGAGTCTTCGTCAGATGAAAACCCTTTCCATCTTACAAGATACTGAAGTTCACCATTACAATATCTTGAATCCAGGAGATCCTGAACTTCATACATGTTTGTGTCCAGGCATACCGGATCAGGAGGAAGGAGAGGTGTAGGAGGGTGTTGACCTGTATAAGGCTTAAGCAAAGAGACATGGAAGGTGGGGTGTATTACCAAAGTATCAGGTAGATCCAAGGTAACTGCATTCTCATTTACTATGTGAGTGATCTTGAATGGGCCTATGAATAGACTAGCCAATTTCTTCTTGGGAAGATGTAACTTGATATTTTTCGTTGACAACCATACAAAGTCCCCTATTTCATACTTTGGAGCAACTCTTCGTCGTAAGTCATAATACTTTTTCTGAGATGCTTGTGCATGCTGTATGTTTGTACATAAATGATGGAAGTTTTCTGCTAGGCGTTGTAATAATTCGTCAACAGATGGTGTATTTTCAGAAGAGGAGTGCTGAAAATTGAATCTAGGATTGAAACCGTAGTTAGCAAAGAAGGGAGAGTAATTGGTGGTACTGTTGATAGTGTTATTGTAGGAAAATTCTGCCATAGCAAGAAAAGATGACCATTTATGTTGATGGTATGAACAGTAACAACGTAAGTATTGTTCGAGCCATTGGTTCAATCTTTCAGTTTGTCCGTTCGTTTGCGGGTGGAAGGCAGTACTTAGCCGTTGTTCAATTTGTAGAGTTGTAGTGAGTGTTTTCCAAAATCTTGAGGTAAATTGGCTACCTCTGTCTGTGAACAAAACAGTCGGTAAACCATGATGCCTTACAACGTTGTTTAGAAACAAATGTGCAGTTTCTGAGGAAGTAGGTAACTTGTGGTAAGCAATGAAATGTGCCATTTTAGTAAAGTGGTCAGTAATGACTAAAATGGTGGTGAAACCAGAGCTTGGCGGTAGTTCTATGATAAAATCCATGCCAATGTGAGCCCAGGGTGAATTGGGTATGTCCAAAGGCATGAGGAGTCCGTATGGAGGTCTTCTCTCGGGTTTGGATACTGAGCAAGTATTACACTGCTGAATATAAAGCTTGATAGAATTTTCCATGGATGGCCACCAGTAAGTTCTGCTCACTAGTTCCTTAGTGCGTCTGATACCTACATGACCAAGTAAGGGAGGATCGTGGTGTTCTTTAATTATTTGTGCTCTGAGTGGTTCAGGTACGTAAATCTGAGAACCATGAAAATATAACCCATCTTTCTTAATTAGGGAGTTCAGAAGTGTTTGTTTTTCCAAACCTAAGGCGGCTTCATAGTCTGGAACTGATATAGATAGTGAAGCGAGAAATTTAGTAGGTGGGAGGATACAACTAGGTGTATATTCAGGAATAGGTCTAGGATCTCTGCGGGAGAGGGCATCAGCCTTTCCATTTTTCGATCCAGGTCTATACAAAATCTGGATGTCAAAACGACTGAAGAAGAGGCTCCATCTAACCTGTCTTCCAGATAAAGTTTTGTTGTTCTGTAGAAATTCAAGGTTACGATGGTCTGTATATATTATGATGGGATGAGATGTACTTTCCAGGAGATGTCTCCAAAATTCCAAAGCTCTTTTGATGGCCAGTAATTCTTTATCCCCTATGGAGTAATTCATTTCTGCAGAGGACATAATTTTTGAGAAGAAGCCGATAGGGAATAGAGGTTCTTTGAGTGTCTTACGTTGTGATAAGACTGCACCGAGTGCATAGTCTGAAGAATCCACTTCCAATATATATTGCAGGTCGGGATCAGGATACTTTAAAATAGGAGCTGAGGAAAAAGACTCCTTGAGGAAACTGAAGGCATCAGCAGCTTCTTTCGACCATCGGAACACGCAATTGGAGCTGGTAAGTTTGGTAAGAGGTTTCGAAATACTCGAGAAATTTCGGATGAATTTCCTGTAATAATTACTGAATCCGAGGAATTTTTGTAGATCCTTTCTGTTCAGAGGAGTTGGCCATGATTTTACTGCCTCAACTTTTCCCTCTTGCATTTGAATGCCTTCAGGGCTGATGGAATAACCCAGGAAATCTATCGTTGTAGTATGAAAAATGCATTTTTCCAGTTTGGCATAGAGTCGGTGAACCTGGAGACGAGATAAAACCCAACTAACGTGTTTGATGTGGTCAGTAGTATTGGAGGAATAAATCAAAATGTCATCTAAATAAACTATGACACAAATATCGAGTAAATCATGAAAAATGTCATTTATAAAGAATTGGAAGGTTTCTGGTGCATTGGTGAGTCCGAAAGGCATAACTAGGTATTCATACAACCCATATCTTGTTCTAAAAGCCGTGAGCCATTCATCCCCCTCTCTGATGCGTACAAGGTTGTATGCTCCCCTCAGATCCAATTTAGTATAGATAGTAGCATGTCTTAGTCTCTCTATGAGTTCCGGAATGAGTGGAAGTGGGTAGCGATTTTTTATGGTGATCTTATTTAGTTGTCTAAAATCGATAATAGGGCGTAAAGAGTTGTCCTTGTTTCGAACAAAAAACATACCAGCACCGGCTGGTGAGACAGAAGGACGAATGAATCCTTTCTTCAAGTTCTCATCTAAGTAGCTTTTCAGGTGGTCTAATTCGGATTGACATAGAGGATATAAATGTCCTATGGGTGGAGTTGTACCTGGTTTTAACTCTATGGGGCAGTCATAGGATCGATGGGGAGGAAGTGTTTCAGCCTCTTTTTTACTGAAAACCTCAGCGAAGTGACTGTATTCAATTGGTACAAGAGTGTCAGATGTGGGGTTCAGAGAAAGTAATGACTGCCTAATACAGGTTTGTTGGCAATATTGTGAGTTTAAATGTATGTTTAAAGATTTCCAACTGATCTGAGGTTCATGTAGTTGTAGCCAAGCCAACCCAAGAACAATTGGAAATAAGGGAGATGTAATCACATCAAAAGAGAGATGTTCATGATGATTGTTTAATGTAGTGACAGAAAGAGGAATGGTATGATGTGTAATAGGTCCAGAAGAAATCTCAGAGCCATCAACAACACGAAGTGAAATAGGAGACAATTTCTTAATCAGGGGTATTTTATTGATAGACACTAATGAGCTGTCGATGTAGTTGCCTTGAGCTCCGGTGTCAACGATAGCAGGGACGGAGATCTGTTTACTTGCCCACTGTAAAGACAAAAGTAGAGAACAGTGAAGTGGTTTGTTAAGTACTACTTGAGAGGTGAAGTTAGTGCTACACTTACTGTTCTTTTTCTGAGGTATGATAGGGCAGTCCTTAAGACTGTGAGCTGGATCACCACAATACATGCAAAGGCCCCGGGTCTTTCTTCTCATACGTTCATCCGGTGATAGAGGTCCCCTGAAGATGCTGATGTCCATAGCTTCAGCTCCGCTGGGACTAGTAGACCTAAGAGTAGGTTGGTTAGGACTGGAAAACTTTTTGTATGGCTGGTCTGAGTATTGTCGTTCGGATCTTCTCTCCCTTAATCTTCTATCAATGTGGCTACTTAATTTCATAAGAGCCTCAAGTGTCTCTGGCAATTCTGTTCTGGCTAATTCATCCTTGACTGCATCAGAAAGACCAAGCCTAAATTGATTTCTGAGGGCTATGGCATTCCATTGGGAGTCAATGGAGTACTGTTTGAACTCCGTTATGTAATATTCCACAGGTCTGGATCCTTGCTTCAATTTCCTCATTTTGCTCTCAGCTGTAATTTGGAGGTTGGTATCATTATACAATTCATCCATGACGTCAAGAAATGCCGAAAAGGATGATAGGACCGGATTATTAGTCTCGAATAGTGTGTCAGCCCATATACGGGGTTCTCCCCTTAAGTAACTTATCATGCTGAGAACTTTCACCCTATCATTTGGATAGGTCCTAGGCTTGAGAGAACAATTAAGAAGGCAAGCATTCTTAAAGTGGCGGTATTGATTTCTGTCTCCTTGAAAACATTCTGGAGGAGCAACAAAGGGTTCAGGAGAGGTCTCTTGGGCTGGTAGCTTAGGATTGATGGAATCTTTTATAACGTTTCTCAAAGTCTCATTCTCCAATTGTAATTCTCTTAGACCCTGGCTGAGTTGGTCTACCCTTTGTGACAGGTTAAAGACAATTTGTGGGAGCTCGGCTGGATCCATAATAATGGCTTAGTTATTCTGTAATGTGTTTTATAATGTTGGATCTCAACTGCCGTAAAAGTATGAATGTTTCACTCTAAAATACAGACTATTATTTAAGCATAGGCTGTGATGATTCAGAGTGAGTTTTAATTTATGATGAATTGAAGTCTGAGAATATATATATAGTAATAAGCTACTATTAATGTGTAGCAATATTCCAATCAATAACTGCAAAGGAAGTTCAATAACTTTGAATTAGTATTCAGAAATGATAATCAGTGAATTTCAGTATTGAGATTTAGGTTTAGATAGGGAGCAAGTGAAATGTGGACTAGCCACTGTAAAGGCTGATAGTAATAGTAACCGTCTAGTATGTAGTGAGAGAGAACACAGAAACTTGCAGCTGCTGACAGGGGCGTGTCAGGTACACAGGAGTTCCCCAGCTGATGACGTCAGAGCTGTTCCGTAGCGTTACAGTGAAACCGGCTTGTTACAAATGTTATATTGAAACAAAAGTAGCGATATGCTAGTATTTGCAGTAAATAAATCAGTTAACTGTGTGGAAGCAACTTAAGGTTTTATTTTACTTGCGGTTACTCCTTGAAAGTCCCGGTTTGTCCTGCTTGCAGGTGTCTGATGAAACAGATCCAATCCTCAGGGTAAAAGCTTGTGTTGGCTGTAGAGTAAACAATAAGTAACTTAGATTAATTAATTCCGTTCACTGGGAAAGTTGTTTATAGGAGCAGTTCCTGCTGGTAATTGTAAATCCAATAACTTGTACTAGCATGTATCTTCAATTCATGAATTAATACACAGGATAAGAAATGGATGCATAGAGCTTAGCTGATATGAACTTAATAACTAAGCACTTGTTTGGGGCGGAGACATGACTTAAATAGAGGTGGAAGGTGAGCTGTAGAAAAAAAAGGAAAACCAGGAGCGGAATCCTTACACTTGAGGGCCCGTGTCAGAAACACCAGTTATGAAGCAGCGGTCTAAAGCCCGCTGCTCCATAACCTGTCTGTCTGCTCTGAGCAGGGGGACAGACATCGCCAAAATTAACACGATCGAGTACGATCGGGTTGATTGACAATCCCCTGCTAGAGGCCAATTGGCCGCTCACAAGAGCTGCTGGTGCAATGCTGAATACAGAGACCATTGTTCAATAGGCCCCTAGAGCTCCATTATAAAGAGGCAGAGATTCTATGGCCTCAAGTTATCAAGCCGTCCACTTTCTTCATTCGACGGCACCAATACGCTCGCCTAAGATCGCCTAACATCGCCGTCGCGGACCTGAATACGTTCGCCAAAATTATCAAGAAAGCTGTCAAAAAGCCACGCACCAAGCACGGAGCGATGAGCAGCGGACTGTTGATAACTATCAGTCACTGATCTCACTGCTCTTTGGCTTATTCGCAGCTTTCTTGGTACCCTGTCACTAAGCACCCACACTATACTATAATGTTTTACCCCCTATACCACCGCTCCCGGACCCCACCGCACCTAAATAAAATTATTAACCCCTAAACCGCTGCTCCCGGAGCACACCACCTCCTACATTATATGTATTAACCCCTAAACCGCCACTCCCAGAGCCCACTGCAACTCCAAAAAGTGTTTAATCCCTAAACCGCTGCTCCTGGAGCCCACCGCCACATACATTATATTTATTAACCCCTAAACCGCCGCTCCCGGATCCCACTGCCACATACATTATATGTATTAACCCCTAAACCTACACTCCCGGACCCCGCCGCAATTAAATAAAATGTTTTACTCCTAAACCGCAGCTCACGGACCCCGCCACCACCTACATTTATTAACCCCTAATCTCACTCCCCCAACGACGCCGCCACTATATTAAATTTATTAACCCCTAAACCTAAGTTTAACCCTAACCCTAAGACCCCCTAACAAATATAATTTAAATTAATCTAAATAAATATTATTATCATTAACTAAATTGTTCCTATTCTTAACTAAATACTTACCTGTAAAAATAAACCCTAAGATAGCTACAATAAAACTAATAGTTACATTGTAGCTATTTTAGGATTTATTTTTATTTTACAAGCAAGTTTGTATTTATTTTAACAAGGTACAATAGTTATTAAATAGTTATTAACTATTTGATAACTACCTAGTTAAAATAAATACAAAAGTACCTGTAAAATAAAACCTAACCTAAGTTACAATTACACCTAACACTACACTATTATTAAAATAATTACATAAATTAACTACAATTAAATAAAATGAAATACAATTAAATAAAATTAACTAAAGTACAAAAAAAATCAAACACTAAATTACAGAAAATAAAAAAATAATTACAAGAATTTTAAACTAATTACACTTAATCTAATCCCCCTAATAAAATAAAAAAGCCCCCCAAAATAAAAAAGCCCTACCCTATACAAAATTACAAATAACCCTTAAAAGGGCTTTTTGTGGGGCATTGCCCCAAAGTAATCAGCTAAGTAGCCTGTAAAATAAAAATAAACCCTAAGCTAGCTACAATGTAACTATTAGTTATATTGTAGCTAGCTTAGGGTTTATTTTATAGGTAAGTATTTAGTTATAAATATGAATTATTTAGTTAATTATAGAAATATTTATTTACAGTTATTTAAATTATATTTAAGTTAGTGGGTGTTAGGTTTAGGGTTCGACTTAGGTTTAGGGGTTAATATGTTTATTATAGTGGCGGCGGTGTAGGGGGGCAGAGTAGGGGTTAATAAATATAATGTAGGTGGCGGTGGGCTCCAGGAGCGGCAGTTTAGGGGTTAAACAATTTATTTAGTTGTGGCAGGGTCCGGGATCGGCAGAATAGGGGTTAATAACTTTATGTAGGTGGCGGCGGTATAGGGGGCTGCAGATTAGGGGTTAATAGGTATAACGTAGGTGGTGGCGGGGTCCGGGAGCAGCGGTTTAGGGGTTAATACATTTATTAAAGTTGTGGCGGGGTCCGGGAGCGGCAGTTTAGGGGTTAATAAGTATAATGTAGGTGTCGGCGGTGTAGGGGGGGCAGATTAGGGGTGTTTAGACTCAGGGTACATGTTAGGGTGTTAGGTGTAGACATTTACCAGAGGAATCAATGAGATATCGGGCAGCAGCGAACATGAGCTTTAGCTGCTGTCAGACTACCATTGATTCCTATGGCATCCGCCGCCTCCAGGGCGGCGGATTAAAAACTAGGTATGATGGGCCGGAAAGGGGCAAGCGTACTTGGTAGTTCTTTGATAACTTCCAAAAGTAGTCAGATTGTGCCGAACTTGCATTCGGAACATCTGGAGTGGCGTAACCATCGATCTGTGTCAGACTGAGTCCGGCGGATCGTATGTTACGTCACTATATTCTACTTTTGCTGGTCTGTAGGGTTTGATAACTACGGCGAATCAGGCTCACCACACATACGCTGCAGAATTCCAGCGTATTTGTGGTTGACAGCTTGATAAATAGAGGCCAATATCTAATCTATTAAAACAGGGAAATTGATTTGAAAAGATCTGCAGGAACAGGATGAAATGCAATAATATAGTGAGTAGTTACTAATCTTTTGTAGTTGTGCACAGCAGTTTAATGTCCCTTTAAAGCTCTTTTCATCACAATTGTAGAGGCTGTATACAGTGAACAAGACACACATTTACATATGTATAGGTTCATATTAGACTTGTGAAGCCACAAAATGTGCGTTTAGTACGACATTTTCATAATGAATATTTGGGGAAATTTGTTTCTACTTATGCATTTGCATTAATTTTCGTTGAAACTAATGGAAATGTTTAAAGCTACAGGTGAAAAACATGCTCGGCTACCAGGACCTGGACTACTTTTAATGCATGTCCTTGAAGCCAAGCGTGCTAAGCCTCCTGTTAGCATGGCTGGGCTGTGGCAAGAAGAGAATTGGGTTGGCATGGCTCTCCAGCATGCAAAAGGTCAGTATTAAGCCCCACAAATAAATGAAAGGAAACAAATTAATACTGAAGCATTTCAACATTATTTTTTCATTTTTGTTGGTGCATTCATTCGGATATGTGTTTCCACAAAACAAAATGAATATCTGATTTTCATTATGAATGTGCATTTTCAACTAAAGCACATCTCTTGTTAATATACATATGTATATGGGTTAATATCAGATACAGCTAAGGGGAAAATCTGCAGGAAAGATAACTTCAGGAACCCAACATCTACAAATGGCTTGTTTTTAATTTTTATTTTAATAATTGATTCTAAGTCACACTCGCACTGCAGTGTTTTTCATTAACCTTAATTGCCTAGGGGACCATCAAACAAGACTGGTGTTTTAAATTAATTGGGGACGATTTATCAAACTGGTAGGTTGTGTTTCTGACAAGCGCCAGAAACACCAGTTATGAAGCAGCGGTCTAAAGACTGCTGCTCCATAACCTGTCCACCTGTTCTGAGGAAGCGGACAGAACTCGCCAGAAATCAACCCGATACGCTGTCGGCATTTATTTTGGATAATGTCCGTCTGCACCTACATAAATCGGCCCCATTGTGTCTTCATTATTGAAATTATGGTCATGAAGTTGAAAAAGTAGTTAGAAGCAGTTTGAAACACACAGACCCCTATAAAAACTAGGTTGCAAAGGCACAATCTCATATGAAGGTCTCCTAGGCAGATACAATGCTGCAAGGCAGGGGTTTCACAGTTTTATTAATGTTAAACTCCAGTATAACAAAGTAATCCCTATACATAGAAACCTTTAGTCGCCATCTTGTTTTCAGGTCAGGCCCACATGGAAACAGTACTCAATCAAACAGTAGAAATAAATACTGTAAAAAAACAATTCTTGTCTAAGTTAAAAACTGACCATAAAGTGATTGAGAAATGGTGCTCATTTTGTCCATTTTCAGTTTGTAAGGCCCATATGTTGGAAGGACAGTTTAGGGTAAGAGATTTTTCAAATAAAATAATTATATTGTTAGAAAAGCGGCTCCCAGATGTGCAATATAAATGGATCATCTACAAAACATGTATGCAAAGAAAAATCCATGTGTCCCTTTAAAATGGCTAAATGTTTGTGCTAAACATGGACAGAAAAACATTGGTGAAAGATGTTGTAAAGCATAAGGAAAAACAGGACAAAGATAGAGTAACATTTGTGACAAAATATACCCCACAATGCTTTCAAATGTGTAGGATTGTTCAGAAGCATTTACCTATGTTAACAGCAGAAGACTGCCTTAAAGATAATGAGTCTAAAGAATGCAGATTTTCATACAGGAAGGGTATGACTGGTGGTAACAGACTCTCACCAATGGTTCCTAGAGTTGAAAAGACAGTCAGCTCATGGCTGACTTTCAAAGGGACATATAAACGTACATTTAGTGAATGCAAAGCATGTAATTATCTTAAGGTGGGAGCTGCATTTCAATCTGTTGTGAATAGAGAAATGTTCAACATCAAATCTTGTGTAAACAGCAGGTGCAAGTATGCAATTTATTTGATAAATGTATAAACTGCCACCTGCAGTATATTGGAAAAAATTGCAAGAGAAGTAAGGGAAAGGATTTATTAGATGTTCAAATTACAGACAAGAACTCCAAAAGGTCTAAATTCTAGATACAATCTCATACATTGTTGTGAGTAATGTATTGAGAGCAGTTAAACATACAGGGTCAGATTACAAGTGGCGTACTATTTAGCACTTTCATGTGTAGACACTGCCAGATGTAAACTTTTAACGTGCCCGGGTCAGTGAGTGTATTACAAGTTAAAAGTAAAATGTTTGCCAGTGAGTGAAAGCCGACACACCCTAACTTCAGGTTTTCGGATATTGCAACAGTGCTAACTTCTTCTCCACATAGACTTTAAAAGAGAGCTCAAACTAACCCGACACGCATTAGACCAACTGTGCTAACCCGAAGGTAGTTATAAATATTATACATACCAATGTTCTTCACAAAGAAGAAAATGTTCTATTTATTTTTAAATAGATATTTTATTTATATATATATATATATATATATATATATATATATATATATATATATATAAATAGTATATATATATAATTTCTTTAGGTTTAGCACTCTCAATTTGTATTCCGGGGTGCACAGCAGCAAATTGTTTCCGATACTATATATATATATATATATATATATATATATATATATATATATATATATGATGTATTTTTTGCAAAATATATATCTACACCTATATACAGTATATGTATATAATGTGTGTGTGTGTGTGTAAATATATATATATAAATCCAGATCAGGGGCACTCACTGTTACAAAGCCACATCCGCCGGGGTGCTGCGTGCAGTGTATACAAACATAACAGTTTATCCTACAAGGAGAATAAAACACTGCACTCACCGGTCTTCATGAGCAAGTTCAAGTTTTAATTTCATCACATCAGCATAATCATGATAACACAGGGGACTATGTTATCATGATTATGCTGATTTGATGAAATTAAAACTTGAACTTGCTCATGAAGACCAGTGAGTGCAGCATTTTATTCTCCTTGTAGGATAAACTGTTATGTTTGTCAGTATATGTCAGTATATAGCAGGGTTACAATACAATTTATTTAATAATTATTCTTAACCTCCAATTAAAATGCATATACGAAAAAATTTAAATCAATATTTATTCCTAAATTCTTTAAGATTAGTTAAAGTTATAAACACATTGAATAATATTTATAGAAACCAGATTATGAATCAAATGATTAGGTTTAGGGGTTAATAATTTTATTACAGTGGCAGCGATGTAGGGGGGTGCAGGATAGGGGTTAATAAATTTATTATAGGTGGCGACGGTGTAAGGGGGGCAGATTAGGGGTTAATAAGTTTAATATAGGTTGCGGCGGGGTCTGGGAGCGGCGGTTTAGGGGTTAAACTATTTATTTCATTGCGGCGAGGTCCGGGATCAGCAGGATAGGGATTAATAACTGTATTATAGGTGGCGACGGTATAGGGGGGGCAGGATAGGGGTTACTAGGTATAATGTAGGTGGCGGCAGTGTTCGGGAGCGGCGGTTTAGGGGTTAATACATTTATAAGAGTTGCGGCGGGGTCTAGGAGTGGCTTTTAGGGGTTAATAACTTTATTTAGTTGCGGGGGGCTCCGGGGGCGCCGGTATAGGGGGTAGAACAGTGTAGTTTAGTGTGGGTGCTTAGTGACAGGCTAGCAATAAAGCTGTCAAAAAGCCGAAGAGCAGCGAGATCGGATAAATGATAACTCTCACAGTCCGCTGCTCATCGCCCCGTACTTGGTGCGCGGCTTTTTGACAGATTTATTGATAACTTAGGCAAAATTTTGCAGGTCCACGGCGGCGGTGGTAGGCGAGCTTAGGCGGGCGTATTGGGCCGGCGAAGGCAGGTAAGTTGACACGTTGATAACTAGGCCTCAAAGGCTTCAAAGGTGAAAAATTATTTCTCTATTGGGATATAACAACCTTAAAAGCAGCGACGTTTCAGACCTACATGGTCCTTAATCATGCATGATTAAGGACTATGTAGGTCCGAAACGTTGCTGCTTTTAAGGTTGATATATCCCAATAAAGAAATAATTTTTCACCTTTAAAGCCTTTGTGTTGTGGTGCTGTCACACTTTATGCATGGGCTATATATAATTTAATAACACTCACAGATATCCTGACATATATGTAGGTATAAGTATAGTTATATATAGATATATCAATATAGGAATATCTATTTAATAATACATACAATATTTTCCCCTATGAGAAGAATATTGGGATATAAAATATTAAATGGACAGTCTAGTCCAAAATAAACTTTCATGATTCAGATAGAGAATACAATTTTAAACAATTTTGTATTTTACTTTTATCACCAATATTGCTTTGTTCTATTAGTATTCTTAGTTGAAAGCTAAACCTAGGAGGTGCATATGCTAATTTCTAAGGCCACCTCTACTCTCAGGGCATTTTGATAGTTTTTCATCCCTAGAGGGTGTTAGTTCATGTGTGTCATATAGATAACACTGTGCTCGTGCACGTGGAGTTCCAGGGAGCCAGCTCTGATTGGCTAAAATGGATGTCTGTCAAAAGAACTGAATAAGGGGCAGTTTGCAGAGGCTTAGATACAAGGTAATCACAGAGATAAAAGATGTAATGATATAACTGTGTTGGTTATGCAAAACTAGGGAATGGCTAATAAGGGGATTATCTATCTTTTAAAACAATAAAAATTCTAGTGTAGACTGTCCCTTTAACAGTAAATATACAGTTAAACACATTATTAAATATTAAAATTGTCATTATTTTTTAGTTTTCTTTACATTTAGTTGGGGCATTCATTCGGATATTTGTTTCTTTTAAACAAAATGAATATCCGATATTTTTGGTTTTGAATTTGCATTTGGAACAAAATGAATGCACATCTCTAATGAGGCATGTGGTTGAAACATAGTATGTAGATGCTTTTATGTATTGTTTTTATATATTTTAGGCTGACTGAAAATGAACCAGAATGGGCATGGAAAAATATAGCTGGTGTCAGACAGTGCAGCAAATTATATAGTAACATTTACATCTAAAGAATCACCTTTAATTGTATTTTTGCAGAAGGGTCTTCAGAAGGTTTTTTAAGTAGTTGGATATCTGAATTCATTTCATGCAATGCCTGAGCAAGAGTATAAACTGCTGTATGAATTGTGTATGCAAACTGGTTTGTATTAGAATCATACTTGGACAATGATTCATTCCATTTCTGTTCCTTGGAACAAGGCCAGTAGTGATACTTATATTGTGACATGTTTATACATTGAAAATTATAGTTCCAAAATGATTGAATAAAAAAGTTGTCAGGCATATTGTACAAAGAAGGTTCATACAGAAATTTGTTGAAACCCGGAATTTCTCCATTGTGAATTGATATTATCAATGAACCATTTAATACATAATGAAACTTCTTAAAAAAATAGTCAGTAATAATATTTAAAGTCACTGACGTTATCCAGACTTTTCCTGTAGTTATTTTGATTAACTTGTCTAGCAAGTTTATAAAATTGTCAGCACTGCAAAAGGAAATTATAACATTGACAGAAGAACTTTGAATAACTTGAATAACTTTCATGGTAGATTTTCTTATGTTCTCTGGTGAGGGGTAAATAATCCCTATGAAGTCTACACAAATTCCCGATTTCTCCATCTCTTTTTTCAGTTTTTCACTTGCTTCAACATTGCTATCATCACTTGAAGATACAATCCCTACCCAAGGCCATTGGAAGTGGATTAAGAGCTGTATGATTACTGTAAACTGGGAAAATTCATCAGGAACCGTCCGATAGATAGATGAGAAGCGAAGACGGTCATTAAAAACAGGATTCAGGGCACCATAACTTATCTGGAGTTAAAAGTATTATAGTCAAGTGATAAACATAATATTTTGTACAAAAGGCACTAATGAGAATATATTCAATACAAAATAAACAATTATTTAAAGAAAGATAATACTTTGTAGTGAATGATTAAATATTTTAACCACAAATCTTAACACAGCTGAAACTTTTTGTAACTAACTGTATTCCTTTAATTGATAGAGCAACTTCATAAAGGGAATATATATATACAAACATATAACAGATTAGCGCTGCGGAATCTGTTGGTGCTCTACAAATAACCAATAAAATACAGTATATATATATATATATATATATATATATATATATATCAACAGCACTAAGGGACTGATGATCTATAGGTCTCTTGGCTGGTGAGATTATTAAAGAATGTTCACCGGTACTTCTTTTCCCCTGTTGGAATGATCTAAATCCACTTCTTACCCTGAAAACAGGGTGTCTCTCTAAGGGAAGTATACTGCATTGCAATAAAAATCTATTGTTAAGGTGAATTAAAAATCATAACTAAATTATTCACCAAAGATCGTATTTTATCAAAAATATAAAGTTTGTTTGTAATTACACAAGGATAAATAGTATTTATATATGCACAGCGTAAGTCGTAATTTGAGTACACTGGATGTGCAAAAAACACCTAATAATTTGTACTTATAAGTACAAAATAGAAATGGTAATTGTTTGTTTTTTTGTAAAATAGGTTGAACATGGGCGTTCCATGAGCGTATATGAAATTTTCTCTCTAATTACAGCATAATTCTGCAAAGATTTTCTCACTACAGATCGCACCGTTTTTCTCACAACTAAAAGGTGGTGAGCTTTTCTTAAAACACTATTATACTTATAACCCTAATAGAAAAACACATACATATGAAAATATAGGCAATTGTAAGATTTTATACACAGAAAGCAGCATAATGTGATTTATATTGGCTATAGAATTTATTTTTAAAAGTGCGCCCCTGCTCACTGCAAGCTTAGCTCTACAGAGCGGTGTCCCTTTCTAGCAAGCTCCATTACTTTCAACAGGAGACATCCATAATCTCGCCACTCACAGGAACTGCCCCTTATTTACAGTCACCTAGATTTGGAGTTTTGTCGGTAAAAATCTGTGGGCTAACGCTCCTTTTTTATCCAGCACACCCTTAAGCCAACGCTGGTATTACGAGTTTTCTGAATGACTGCGTTAGCCTCAGAAAAGTGAGCTTTGAGCCAAATTTAGCTCCACTTCTACCTTCAATACCAGCGTTGCTTACGGTAGCTGTAAGCTGGAAAAAACGTGCTTGTGCATGATTTCCCCATAGGATACAATGGGGCTAAGCTGGCTTAAAAAAAAACCTAACACCTGCAAAAAAGCAGCGTTCAGCTCCTAACGCAGCCCCATTGTGTCCTAGGGGGAAAGAAAATTTACGTCTACACCTAACACCCTAACATGAACCCCGAGACTAAACACCCCTAATCTTACACTAATTAACCCCTAATCTGATGCCCCCACTATCGCTGACACCTACATTATATTATTAACCCCTAATCTGCCGCTCCGGACACCGCCGCCACCTACATTATAGCTATGAACCCCTAATCTGCTGTCCCTAACATTGTCGACACCTATATTATATTTATTAAACCCTAATCTGTCCCCCCCCAACGTCGCCACCACCTACCTACACATATTAACCCCTAATCTGCCGACTGGACATTGCTGCCACTATAATAAATGTATTAACCCCTAAACCGCCGCACTCCCGCCTCGCAAACACTATAATAAATTTTTATTAACCCCTAATCTGCCCTCCCTAACATCGCCGCCACCTACCTACAATTATTAACCCCTAATCTGCCACCCCCAATGTTGCCGCTACTATAATAAAGTTATTAACCCCTAAACCTAAATCTAATCCTAACCCTAACACCCCCCTAACTTAAATATAATTTGAATAAATCTAAATAAATTGACTATAATTAAATAAATGATTCCTATTTAAAAATAAATACTTACCTATATAACAAACCCTACTATAGCTACAATATAACTAATAGTTACATTGTAGCTATTTTAGGATTTATATTTATTTTACAGGCAACTTTGTATTTATTTTAACTAGGTACAATAGCTATTAAATTGTTAATAACTATTTAATAGCTACCTAGTTAAAATAATTACAAAATTACCTGTAAAATAAATCCTAACCTAAGTTACAAATACACCTAACACTACACTATCAATAAATTAATTAAATAAATTACCTACAATTATCTAAAATAAAATACAATTAAATAAACTAAACTATATTACAAAAAAAACAAACACTAAATTACAAAAAATAAAAAAATATTACAAGAATTTTAATCTAATTACACCTAATCTAAGCCCCCTAATAAAATAAAAAAGCCCCCCAAAATAATCAAATTCCCTACCCTATACTAAATTACAAAAGTAATCAGCTCTTTTAACAACCCTTAAAGGGCTTTTTGCGGGGCATTGCACCAACATTACAACACACCACCCACACACCCCTACTATAAAACCCATGAGATCCCCCCTTAAAAAAAACCTAACACTACCCCATTGAAGATCACCCTACCTTGAGCCGTGTTCACCCAGCCAGGCACCACTGGTCATCCGATCTATCCAGAAGTCTTCATCCGATGGGACAGAAGAGGATATCCGGACAATCAGCCAATAGAATTGACCTCGCATTCTATTGGCTGATCCAATCAGCCAATCGGATTGAACTTCAATCCAATTGGCTGATAGCATCAATCAATCAGATTGTTCCTACCTTAATTCCGATTGTCTGATAGAATCCTATCAGCCATTCGGAATTCGAGGGACGCCATCTTGGATCACCCTACCTTGAGCCGTGTTCACCCAGCCGGGCACCACTGGTCATCCGTTCTGTCCAGAAGTCTTCATCCGATGGGGCAGAAGAGGACATCCGGACTGGGAGAAGGCTTCATCCAAGCGGCATCTTCTATCTTCATCCATCTGGCGTGGAGCGGGTCCATCTTCAAGACATCTGACGCGGAGCATCCTCTTCTTTCCATGGCCGACGACTGAATGAAGGTTCCTTTAAATGATGTCATCCAAGATGGCGTCCCTCGAATTCCAATTGGCTGATAGGATTCTATCAGACAATCGGAATTAAGGTAGGAAAAATCTGATTGGTTGATGCTATCAGCCAATTGGATTGAAGTTCAATACGATTGGCTGATTGGATCAGCCAATAGAATTGACCTTGCATTCTATTGGCTGATAGAACTTCAATTTGATTGGCTGATAAAATCCTATCAGCCAATCGGAATTCGAGGGACGCCATCTTGGATGACGTCATTTAAAGGAACCTCCATTCAGTCGTCGGACTTGGAAAGAAGAGGATGCTCCGCGTCTGATGTCTTGAAGAAGGACCCGCTCTGTGCCGGATGGATGAAGATAGAAGATGCCGCTTGGATGAAGCCTTCTCCCGGTCCGGATGTCCTCTTCTGCCCCATCGGATGAAGACTTCTGGATGGATCAGATGACCAGTGGTGCCTGGCTGGGTGAACACGGCTCACGGTAGGGTGATCTTCAATGGGGTAGTTTTAGTGTTTTTTAAGGGGGGATTGGGTGGGTTTTAGAGTAGGAATGTGTGGGTGGTGGGTTGTAATGTTGGGGGGGTCTTGTATTTTTTTTTACAGGTAAAAGAGCTGATTACTTTGGGACAATGCCCCGCAAAAAGCCCTTTAAGGGCTGGTAAAAGAGCTGATT
The DNA here is from genome assembly GCF_027579735.1 of Bombina bombina. Taxonomy (NCBI): domain Eukaryota; kingdom Metazoa; phylum Chordata; class Amphibia; order Anura; family Bombinatoridae; genus Bombina; species Bombina bombina. The sequence continues at coordinate 1,443,234,912 of NC_069499.1, read as the reverse complement.
ACTTTTGTAATTTAGTATAGGGTAGGGAATTTGATTATTTTGGGGGGCTTTTTTATTTTATTAGGGGGCTTAGATTAGGTGTAATTAGATTAAAATTATTGTAATATTTTTTTTTGTAATTAAGTGTTTGTTTGTTTTGTAATATAGTTTAGTTTATTTAATTATATTTCATTTTAGATAATTGTAGGTAATTTATTTAATTAATTTATTGATAGTTTAGTCTTAGGTGTATTTGTAACTTAGGTTAGGATTTATTTTACAGATAATTTTGTAATTATTTTAACTAAGTAGCTATTAAATAGTTATTAACTATTTAATAGATATTGTACCTAGTTAAAATAAATACAAAGTTGCCTGTAAAATAAATATAAATCCTAAAATAGCTACAATGTAATTATTAGTTATATTGTAGCTATATTAGGGTTTATTTTATAGGTAAGTATTTAGTTTTAAATAGGATTAATTTATTTAATTATAGTAATTTTATTTTGTTTTATTTAAATTATATTTAACTTAGGGGGGTGTTAGGGTTAGGGTTAGACTTAGGTTTAGGAGTTAATTACATTATTATAGTAGCGGCGACGTTGGGGGCAGCAGATTAGGGGTTAATAATTATAGGTAGGTGGCGGCGATTTTTGGGATGGCAGATTAGGGGTTAATAAAATTTATTATAGTGTTTGCGAGGCGGGAGTGTGGCGGTTTAGGGGTTAATACACTTATTATAGTGGTGGCGATGTCCGGTCGGCAGATTAGGGGTGAATAAGTGTAGGTAGGTGGCGGTGACATTGGGGGGACAGATTAGGGGTTAATAAATATAATGTAGGTTTCGGCGATGTTAGGGACAGCAGATTAGGGGTTCATAGCTATAATGTATGTGGTGGCATTGTCCGGTCGGCATATTAGGAGTTAAATAATTTTAATATAGGGTTTGCGATGTGGGGGGGGGGCTCGGTTTAGGGGTTCATAGGTAGTTTATGGGTGTTAGTGTACTTTGTAGCACTGTAGTTAAGAGCTTTTATGTTTCGGCGTTAGCCCATAAAACTCTTAACTACTGACTTTTTTATGCAGTAGAAGTCTGAGGCTGAGGCTGTACCGCTCACTTCTTCCAAGACTCGTAATACCGGCGTTAGGCAAATTCCATAGAAAAGATAGGGTACGCAATTGACGTAAGGGGATTTGCGGTAGCCAAAAGTCACAGAAGAAAAGTGAGCGGTACATCTGTACCTGCCAAACTTGTAATACCAGCGGGCGTTAAAAAGCAGAGTTAGGACCCCTTAATGCTGCTTTTAAGGCTAACGCAGAACTCTAAATCTATGTGTATAATTCCACCAGGGAAGCCCCTGCAAGTGTCAACAAAAAAAACACGTCTGAACTTGTGAGGTTTAGATAATCGGACCTTTAATATGCTCACATTCAGTTGATTGAATACATAGATGATTAGATGATCATATTTAGTGGTGTAGATATTTGTATATATTGTGTTTATATTGAGACAGCCTTTGCTTCTGTCCAGCATGCACTTACCTGTGAAAGGATTTCTCTGGTGCTGTGCTCTATTATTGGATTACACTTTTAAGGCAAATGAATTTACAGTCAGTACCTGAGCATATCTGTACAGCTGAGGGATTTCTGCAATGGTGTAAGTTGAAGATGATCATTATTGACACTTATACTGTGGGAATTTTAATTTTTTTCACCCACAAAAGTTTATTAAGAAATAAGATATTACATTAAATAAGAAATACATTTAGTAAACTAATGCATTATCTTTCATGCGTGCCCTAGACAAACATAATTACTTTAGAGACTATCCTGGAGTCATTTAATGATCATCAAACTACTTTAGAAGTCATTTGCCCATCATCAGACATCATCAGGTTTGTAAAGTCATCATCTAAGGTAAAACATTATGGATGATGACTTCAGAATAATTATCAGATTACCTTAATGATTACCTTACAAGCATGAACAGTCAGTAAATGCCTGTAGCTTCATCTAGTTTAAATATTTTGGCCTGTGGGCATACTTTAGGATGGCTTCTTTTGACTTGTCTGGAGTTATCGATTACTTCAGAATGACTCCAGGAAGATCATCCTTATTTGACTAGGGTGGTGACAGTCGGTACCTGAGTGTATCCATATAACTGAGATATCTCGGCAATGGTGTAAGTTGAAGATGATAATGAGTGTCCAATGAGCGATACCATCTTTTGTCCTTTTCTACAAATGAAGTTAGGAATTGCCTCATTTTTTTCTGATAGAAGGCACAAGGTGCTCATTAATGCCAATACCTCACTACTACAGGCATCAAAGATTTTGAATCCCAGAGTAATATTAGGTAAAATATCATTGCTATCATTGATTTGCTCAATAGTGTAAATAAAAGCCAGAAGATGTTGAAGGTATTGAATTGATGGCCTAAAATATGGTGACATAAAAATATTAATAGCTTTAACAAATATACAATAGCAATATTTTTTTTAATGATATACTTGCTTATACAAGTGAACTGGATGTGTATTATAGAAATGTTTCAGTCAACCTATATGGGTATATTTTTTTAAAATTCACAGATTCACAGTAAATTTCAGGTAGACATATATTAAAAATATTAGCTTCAATATGAAATAGTAGCTATTATGCATGTTAAAAAATACTAGGCTAAAAATGTATAAATATAAATGAAAGGAAACACAATTGTATTCTTAGGGCTCACTCATTAGTAACTCACACAGTACTATTGCCAATCAGGGTTAAGACTCCATGAGCATAAACTGGGACATCCATATAATAATAATAATAATAATAATAATAATAATAATAATAATAATATTAATATTAATAAAAATAATAAATATAGCGACAAGCAGCAACAAACATGATGCCTTTGCAACGGCATGCAAGCAGCTAAGTCACAACATAAAATAAATTATATTGCAAATTTTACAGCTTTAGCATTAGCGGTTGCAGAGAAAATAACTTTTCTAAATTTCCATGACCATGTGACATATAACAACAAAACTACACAAAATAGTGATCATCATAGCTGTCAATAAACATGGCAAATTTTAAACATTTTATGCAAAAAATTTTTGTTTAAGGTTAATTGAAAAATATCATAGGCATAACTAGAAATCACAGGGCCCAGCTGCAAGAATCTAAGAAGGGCCCCCTCACCCCCCTCCAAAATAAAAAAATGTGAATGCAATCAGCCAATAGGATTGAGCTTGCATTCTATTGGCTGTCATTCTATTGGATGCTCCATGCCGGATGTCTTGAAGATGGACCCAGTCCGCGCCGGATGGATGAAGATAGAAGATGCTGCCTGGATGAAGACTTCTGCCCGTCTGGAGGACCACTTCTCCCAGCTTGGATAAAAACTTCTCCCGGTTTTGTTGAGGAATTCTTGCCGCTTCGTTGAGGTCTTTTCCCGGCTTCTTTGAGGATAGATGTCGGCTCTTCAAAACTGTAACTGGCTCTTCAGGGGTTAGTGTTATTTTTTTTTAAGTGTTTATTGGGTGGGTTTTATTTTTAGGTTAGGGTTTGGGCCGCAATAGAGCTAAATGCCCTTTTAAGGTCAATGCCTATCCAAATGCCCTTTTCAGGACAATGGGGAGCTTAGGATTTTTTAGTTAGGATTTTATTTGGGGGTTAGGTTGTGTGGGTGGTGGGTTTTACTGTTCGGGGCGTTATTTGTATTTTTTTTTTCAGGTAAAAGAGCTGATTTTTTTGGGGGGCAATGCCCCGCAAAAGCCCCTATTAAGGGCTATTGGTAGTTTAGTTTAGGCTAGTTTTTTTTTGGGGGGGCTTTTTTATTTTTATAGAGCTATTAGATTAGATGTAATTAGTTTAAATATCTTGTAATTTGTTTTTGTTTTTGTGTAATTTAGTGGGGGATTTTTTTGTAATTTAGGTAATTTATTTAATTTAGGTAATTTATTTAATTGTAGTGTAAGGTTAGGTGTTAGTGTAAGACAGGTTAGGTTTTATTTTACAGGTAAATTTGTATTTATTTTAGCTAGGTAGTTAGTAAATAGTTAATAACCATTTAGAAACTATTCTACATAGTTAAAATAAATACAAACTTGCCTGTAAAATAAAAATAAACCCTAAGATAGATACAATGTAACTATTACTTATATTGTAGCTAGCTTAGACCTAGATTTGGAGTTTGGCGGTAGCCGTGAAAACCAGCGTTAGAGGCTCCTAACGCTGGTTTTAGGCTACCGCCGGTATTTAGAGTCACTCAAAATAGGGTCTAACGCTCACTTTTCAGCCGCGACTTTTCCATACCGCAGATCCCCTTACGTCAATTGCGTATCCTATCTTTTCAATGGGATCTTCCTAACTCCGGTATTTAGAGTCGTTTCTGAAGTGAGCGTTAGACATCTAACGACAAAACTCCAGCCGCAGGAAAAAGTCAGTAGTTAAGAGCTTTCTGGGCTAACGCCGGGTTATAAAGCTCTTAACTACTGTACTCTAAAGTACACTAACACCCATAAACTACCTATGTACCCCTAAACCGAGGTCCCCCCACATCGCCGCCACTCGATTAATTTTTTTTAACCCCTAATCTGCCGACCGCCACCTACGTTATCCTTATGTACCCCTAATCTGCTGCCCCTAACACCGCCGACCCCTGTATTATATTTATTAACCCCTAATCTGCCCCCCACAACATCTCCGCCAGCTACCTACACTTATTAACCCCTAATCTGCCGTCCGCACGCCGCCGCCAGCTACATTATCCCTATGTACCCCTAATCTGCTGCCCCTAACACCGCCGACCCCTATATTATATTTATTAACCCCTAATCTGCCCCCCACAACGTCGCCTCCACCTGCCTACACTTATTAACCCCTAATCTGCCGAGCGGACCTGAGCGCTACTATAATAAAGTTATTAACCCCTAATCCGCCTCACTAACCCTATAATAAATAGTATTAACCCCTAATCTGCCCTCCCTAACATCGCCGACACCTAACTTCAATTATTAACCCCTAATCTGCTGACCGGAGCTCACCGCTATTCTAATAAATGGATTAACCCCTAAAGCTAAGTCTAACCCTAATACTAACACCCCCCTAAGTTAAATATAATTTAAATCTAACGAAATAAATTAACTCTTATTAAATAAATTTTTCCTATTTAAAGATAAATACTTACCTGTAAAATAAATCCTAATATAGCTACAATATAAATTATATTTATATTATAGCTATTTTAGGATTTATATTTATTTTACAGGTAACTTTGTATTTATTTTAACCAGGTACAATAGCTATTAAATAGTTAAGAACTATTTAATAGCTAAAATAGTTAAAATAATTACAAATTTACCTGTAAAAGAAATCCTAACCTAAGTTACAATTAAAACTAACACTATACTATCAATAAATTAATTAAATAAACTACCTACAATTACCTACAATTAACCTAACACTACACTATCAATAAATTATTTAAATACAATTCCTACAAATAAATACAATTAAATAAACTTGCTAAAGTACAAAAAATAAAAAAGAACTAAGTTACAAAAAATAAAAAAGATATCTACAAACATAAGAAAAATATTACAACAATTTTAAACTAATTACACCTACTCTAAGCCCCCTAATAAAACAACAAAGCCCCCCAAAATAAACAATGCCCTACCCTATTCTAAATTACTAAAGTTAAAAGCTCTTTTACCTTACCAGCCCTGAACAGGGCCCTTTGCGGGGCATGCCCCAAGAAGTTCAGCTCTTTTGCCTGTAAAAAAAAACCATACAATACCCCCCCCAACATTACAACCCACCACCCACATACCCCTAATCTAACCCAAACCCCCCTTAAATAAACCTAACACTAAGCCCCTGAAGATCATCCTACCTTGTCTTCACCTCACCAGGTATCACCGATCCGTCCTGGCTCCAAAATCTTCATCCAACCCAAGCGGGGGTTGGCAATCCATCATCCGGTGCCTGAAGAGGTCCAGAAGAGGCTCCAAAGTCTTCATCCTATCCGGGAAGAAGAGGCGATCCGGACCGGCAACCATCTTGATCCAAGCGGCATCTTCTATCTTCATCCGATGATGACGGGCTCCATCCTGAAGACCTCCACCGCGGACCCATCTTCTTCCGGCGACGTCCAACTGCAGAATGACGGTTCCTTTAAGGGACGTCATCCAAGATGTCATCCCTCGAATTCCGATTGGCTGATAGAATCCTATCAGCCAATCGGAATTCGAGGGACGCCATCTTGGATGACGTCCCTTAAAGGAACCGTCATTCGGCTAGTAGGCGTCGGTAGAAGAGGATGTTCCACGTCGGAGGTCTGCAAGATGGATCCAGAAGAAAGAAGATTGAAGATGCCGTTGATAGAAGACTTCATCCGGATCATGGACCTCTTCAGCTCCCGCTTGGATGAAGACTTCATCCGGATCATAGACCTCTTCAGCTCCCGCTTGGATGAAGACTTCAGCCGGATCATGGACCTCTTCAGCCCCCCGCTTGGGCTTGGATCAGGACATCGGAGGAGCTCTTCAGGACAGATCGGTGAACTTGGCAGGGTGAAGATAAGGTAGGAAGATCTTCAGGGGCTTAGTGTTAGGTTTATTTAAGGGGGGTTTGGGTTAGATTAGGGGTATGTGGGTGGTGGGTTGAAATGTTGGGGGGGGTATTGTATGTTTTTTTTTTACAGGCAAAAGAGCTGAATTCTTTGGGGCATGCCCCGCAAAGGGCCCTGTTCAGGGCTGGTAAGGTAAAAGAGCTTTGAACTGTAGTAATTTAGAATAGGGTAGGTTATTTTTTAATTTTGGGGGGTCTTTGTTATTTTATTAGGGGGCTTAGAGTAGGTGTAATTAGTTTAAAATTGTTGTAATATTTTTCTTATGTTTGTAAATATTTTTTTATTTTTTGTAACTTAGTTATTTTTTTTTTTTGTACTTTAGCTAGTTTATTTAAATGTATTTATTTGTAGCAATTGTATTTAATTAATTTATTGATAGTGTAGTGTTAGGTTAATTGTAGGTAGTTTATTTAATTAATTTATTGATAGTCTAGTGTTAGGTTTATTTGTAACTTAGGTTAGGATTTATTTTACAGGTAATTTTGTAATTATTTTAACTAGGTAGCTATTAAATAGTTCTTAACTATTTAATAGCTATTGTACCTGGTTAAAATAAATACGTAAAATAAATATTAATCCTAAAATAGCTATAATATAAATATAATTTATATTGTAGCTATATTAGGATTTATTTTACAGGTAAGTATTTATCTTTAAATAGGAATAATTTATTTAATAAGAGTTAATTTATTTCGTTAGATTTAAATTATATTTAACTTAGGGGGGTGTTAGTATTAGGGTTAGACTTAGCTTTAGGGGTTAATCCATTTATTAGAATAGCGGTGAGCTCCGGTCAGCAGATTAGGGGTTAATAATTGAAGTTAGGTGTCGGCGATGTTAGGGAGGGCAGATTAGGGGTTAATACTATTTATGATAGGGTTAGTGAGGCGGATTAGGGGTTAATAACTTTATTATAGTAGCGCTCAGGTCCGCTCAGCAGATTAGGGGTTAATAAGTGTAGGCAGGTGGAGGCGACGTTGTGGGGGGCAGATTAGGGGTTAATAAATATAATATAGGGGTCAGCGATGTTAGGGCAGCAGATTAGGGGTACATAGGGATAATGTAAGTAGCGGCGGTTTACGGAGCGGCAGATTAGGGGTTAATAATAATATGCAGGGGTCAGCGATAGCGGGGGCGGCAGATTAGGGGTTAATAAGTGTAAGGTTAGGGGTGTTTAGACTCGGGGTACATGTTAGAGTGTTAAGTGCAGACGTAGGAAGGGTTACCGCATAGCAAACAATGGGGCTGCGTTAGGAGCTGAACGCGGCTTTTTTGCAGGTGTTAGGTTTTTTTTCAGCTCAAACAGCCCCATTGTTTCCTATGGGGGAATCGTGCATGAGCACGTTTTTGAGGCTGGCCGCGTCCGTAAGCAACTCTGGTATCGAGAGTTGAAGCTGCGTTAAAAATGCTCTACGCTCCTTTTTTGGAGCCTAACACAGCCTTTATGTGGACTCTCGATACCAGAGTTATTTTTATGGTGCGGCCAGTAAAACGCGGGCGTTAGTTTTTCGGCTCGTTACCGACAAAACTCCAAATCTAGCCGACAGGGTTTATTTTATAGGTAAGTATTTTGTTTTAAATAGAAATTATTTAGTTAATGATAGGAATTTTTAATTAGATTAATTTTAATTATATTTAAGTTAGGGGGTGTTAGGGTTAGACTTAGGTTTAGGGGTTAATAAATTTAATATAGTGGCGGCAATGTTGGGGGCGGCAGATTATGGGTTAATAAATGTAGGTAGGTGGCGGCAACGTTGGGGACTGCAGATTTGGGGTTAATAATATTTAACTAGTGTTTGGGAGGCGGGAGTACGGCAGTTTAGGGGTTAATATGTTTATTATAGTGGCAGCGATGTCGGGAGTGGCAGATTAGGGGTTAATAATTTTATTTTAGTGTTTGCATTGCGGGAGGGCCTCGGTTTAGGGTTTAATATGTAGTTTATGGGTGTTAGTGTACTTTTTAGCACTTTAGTTATGAGTTTTATGCTACGGCTTTGTAGTGTAAAACTCATAACTATTGACTTTAGAATGCGTTAGGAATCTTGCGGGATAGGCTGTACCGCTCACTTTTTGGCCTAAAAAAAAAGCTTGTAATACCGACGCAATGGAAGTCCCATTGAAAAAAGACTTTATGGAAATTGCGTAAGTTAATTTGCAGTACAGCCAAAAAATTGTGTGGGACAGCTGTAACTACAAAACTCGTAATAGCAGCGGTAGTAAAAAGCAGCGTTATGAGGCTTAACGCTGCTTTTTTTACTCATAACACAAGACTCATAATCTAGCCGTATGTCTTTTATTATTATATTTTAATCTTAGTGTCAAACGTCTTACAAGTTTAAAAATACCAGTAAAATCAAACATGGAAATGTTTTAAATTTTCTGAAGTTAGGAAGTATCCATTAACCTTTACTTACTGTGTTTGACTTTGTAGAGAGATAGCAGCAGCTATTTTATCATCTTTCTTTAAATAATATATTTTAAGGATTGTGTAATCAAAACAATACTGTATTTGAATTAGAACATTTAAAGCATGCAGAAAACCTGCACGTCCTCATACTAGATACATCATCATTTATTTCCAAACGTCATAATCAACACAGACTAACAGATGGCAGAGTAATAGGCAAGACACATATATAGCAGACCCAAGATACAGGAAATACACAGAAAGAGGAAGACACAAGGGCATTGAGAATACTAATTGGATAAACAGGAACATAGGTAATAAGCACAGAAAGACATAAGCAACATACATTATATGAGTGTAAAATACTAGCAGTAAACATAATAAGAGGGCAATGATAGAGGCAATTCACACTGAAATAAAAGATAATCACAGATACAATAAAGCAGACAATAAAGAGGTGCACAAACACACAAGGGCAATGCACTCATTGATTGCAGGACTGCAGAATAGATAATATGAAAACACAGCTAACAGTTCCAACCACCTAAAAATGTATTCACCTCATGGTTACCATCCCCAGGCAACACCCACAAAAACATTCAAATTTCATGCACACAGCAATGCATAGTTCTCCCTCCCCATGACAGTCAGTTACATAGGCCAACCATACAAGCCAACACCATGCATGATCCTCAGTGCTACATATATTCAGGAGTCCCCCAGCCCTGTATTTATTGCCCAATATCACACTCACACACAAAGTCTACACGGGGGTCAAAAGCAAACTCTAAATCAAGTATTGTCCCAGTGCTAAAAATACACACAGCCCAGTCTCACTCACGGTTTAGAAGTACACATAACAATTTTAGAGGTACACTTTATACAGTTACACACAAACTCAGCCTGTTAAACACCCAATGTTACCCAGACACACACAGCTTTCACCAGTGCACTGTGCCACAAGCAAAAATTCACACAGCCCAGTCTCACTCACAGTTTTAGAGGTACAGCCCAGTCTCACGGTTTCACTGAGGTACACATTATGCAGTTACACACAGTTTCACCCCTATTCACTAGTGGCACAAACAAAAATGCACATCCCCATCTGGTCGGAAACACACAGTTACACACTCATCTCCAGTGCTACATAATCACATTTTTACCATTTTAACACAATCCCCCAATTACAGTTATATTACTACAGCAGCAATTATCCCGTTCCCCTGGTCATACATACACACAAAATTACAGCCCCTCAGTATAAGTCCATGTTTGGTATTTGTACCTTCTGCCATATTAAAAAGCTTCCTTCTGACTTTGTGGTACTTACACTGTAGTACAAGTACAGACATATCATAAGCATCATCATATGATGTGCAGCATTGTTGCTCTGTCCACTCCAACCAGAGCCGACATGGCTGTTAGTGATGGGAAGTTTGATTCATTTAGATGAATCAGTTCATTTCGGACAGTTTGATTAACTGAACCGATTCATGAACCGATTCATCATTTCACTTGGACACGTGATGCAGAGCCACAGATTCTCCCATTGCAGACGGTCTGACTGCCGATCTGATTCCTGAATCACTGTCTGAGTATCTGACAGTCCAACTCCTACTGAGTCCTCACATGCAGCGTTGGGTCTTGATACATACAACACAGTACAATCAACAGAGTATGCTGCATACTCTGTTCTATGTACTGTGTTGTATTTATTTAACATTTGCATATATAACGTCTTATCTCATTAACTTTAGTAAAACTGAGAAAAACAAAAACAGTGGCAACATTGTTAATAAAGTTATTATTTGAGGGACCAGTTCCTTATCTTTGATGATTGATGTTACAGGAGGCATCAAATGGGGTTAATTTAGGGGCAGTTAGGTGTAACAGGAGTTCTTAGGGGCAGTTAGGATTAACAGGGGTTCTTAGCGTTAATTTATGGTGAGACTGCACAGTAAGGGTTAATTTATGGTGCATTTAGGGGTAAAGTTTATTTACATAAAGGAACAGTAAGGGTTTATTTAAGGTGAATTAAGGGTAAAGGTTATTTATGTAAAGGCACAGTAAGGGTTAATTTAAGGTGCATTTAGTGGTAAATGTTATTTATGAATATTCACAGTGAGAGGGTTAATTTAAGGTGCATTTAGGGGTAAATGCAGGAGTAGATTGAGAACTACTGTGACTTGATCTTTGAATCAGGTAATTGTTAACTGAAAGATTAATTGCAAATGAGTTAGTTAACAGTTCACTGATTCAACAGTACTGGTAATATGACCCTAGAGTGAGGATGTCTGATTCTGCTGTGTGATTCATTGCAAAGGAGGAGTTAGCAGAAGCAGAACTCACTTTAGAACGTATTACCAGTGCTGCTGCAGACTCAGGAAGTGAACTGTTCCAAACAAATCAGTTCAGTCTGAAAATAACTAGTTCAAAAGAATGATTCGTTCACAAACTGGATATCACTAATGGCTGCTCCCTTAGCCTGAGCTCACACGCTCACCATTGTGCACTGTGCGCCTTCACTAGTGCTCCTCCTCTGCTCTGCAGCTGCCACTCAGTGTCTCACAGTCTGACGCACTGCATACTCCCAGTGTGTGTCCCAGTCCAGACTCCTACTGACTAGACTGCATATATAGTCATGAGCCAATATACGTGCAGTCAGTTAGGAGGAGGAAGCCGACTCGGCTCTACAGTACTTCCGCCCCTGCTCTAACCTATGCGCAGGAGTGCACAGTGCACCAAAAATGTTACTAGAAGTAGAAGCCACTGCCAAAATGGGAAGTACCTCCCGGCGGCAGCTGGCAGGTCAACTGGAATTAAAGTTATTATTTGCAGTGGGAGGGACCTACTGGGCCCGGTCGCAGTCACAAACGTCGCATCACTGGTAGTTCCACCCCTGAAAAATATTATTACATTATAACATTTTTAACAATTAAAAGTTTCCGCCAAAGCACATCACTGAGTGTCTTCTTCTGAACAAATCTGAATCTAGGTCATAACATAAATCTATAAATAAAATGTCAAGTCTGTTTTATAAGCAGTTTTAGAGAAGAACATTTTTATAGTTTTATGAAAACAGTGCAAACAAAAAAAAAATGGCTGCTACACCGTGTACTATATGGCTTTCATATTGCATGTATTAAAGATCACCATAGACCTACAATTCGCTTACATTTGTGAAAATGTATTAATGTTTGCTTGATTTCAAAATGGCAGCCAAACTGTGAAAACTTTTGGGGTAGATTTATTGTGCAGCGGATGCTGCTTTTTACGCCCATCGTTTCAAGTCCACCTGAAATAGAAGTTAAGAAGCAGCGGTTGTTAGGTGGCGGACTGAAATCATCCAGATCCGATATGATCTGGAGGATTGACACCCCTTGGCCGCCAGTAAACAGGGTGCAGCATTGCACAAGCATTTCCCTAAAAATGCTTGTGCAATGATAAATGCGGACAGCCTATACTATAGTGAATCATTTTCGCTCAACATTTGTTAAATCTACCTCTTTGACTGCAGTATTGCCTTTGATGGTAATGTCTATGTGTAGCCATGTGTCTACTACACTGTAAAATAGTTTAATAATATAAAAAAGTGCCAACAAGTGCAAATTAATGCAATTGAATAACAATAAAAAGGTTAACTATTCTTGGCTGCCATATTGATCTTGGAAAATCACAGGAGCACATATGCAAACTTCTGCTTCTTTCCACTCAACTTATTCAGAGAAGAAAATGTTTGAAGATTTTCGATTAATCCAAGATGGCAGCCACAACATTAACAGAATTCACTTCTCTTAAACAACCATAAATCTATGTCAAATCAGTAGTTTACACAGCAAGGTTCACATGTGTAACAAAAGCAGTTCCAGAGAACAAGATTGTCAAATGTTTGTCAAACTTAGTAGCATAAAGCAATATAGCTGCAAGACCATGTGACATATGACTTCAATGTTGCATGAAAAATAGTGGAGCATTAGTCTGTACAAGCATACCTGAATTCAAAAGTTTAGCATAAATAAGTCATGTGTTATGGGCAATTGAATGAAATGAGAAATAATTAAATAAAAATAAACAGCTAGATTACAAGTTTTCAGCGCTATAGGGAAATTAACGACCGCCACAAAAGCGGCGTTATTTTACCTCCCTATACCGCTGCTATTACAGGTTTTGAAAAACAGGCTTGTGCTGGCGATATGGTGGTGTTGAGTTCCATACCGCACCGAAATACAAGTGCTGCTTTGACGTGATCGTGCATGATTTTCCCATAGACATCAATGGGGAGAGTCGGCAAAAAAGAAACCTAACACCTGTGATTGCGGAAACAAAATCTCAGTAACGCAGTCCTATTGTATGTCTATGGGGAAAGAAAAAGTTATGTTTAAACCTTACACCCCTAATCTGCTGCCCCCGACATCACCCCCACCTACATAATTTTATTAACCCTAATCTGCCGCCATTAACATCGCCGCAACCTAAATAAAACTATTAACCCCTAATCTGCCGCTCTTAAAATCGCAGCCACCTACATTACAGTTATTAACCCCTAATCTGCTGCCCCCAATGTTGCCGCCACTACACTAAAGTTATTAACCCCTAAAGCTCTTGCCTCCAACATCACTAAAACTTAATAAATATATTAACCCCTAAACCTAACCCTAATCCTAAGCATAACCCTAACCCTAACATAACCCTAACCCTAAATCTAATCCTATCCATAACACCCCCTAACTTAAATATAATTAAAATAAATCTAAATAAACCTTACAATTATTACCTAAATAATTCCTATTTAAAACTAAATACAAACTTACCTGTAAAATAAACCCTAAGCTAGCTACAATATAACTAATAGTTACATTGTAGCTGGCTTAGGTTTTATTTTTTATTTCACAGCTAAGTTTGTATTTATTTTAACTAGGTAGACTAGTTAGTAAATAGTTATTAAATATTTAATAACTACCTAGCTAAAATAAATACAAAGTTACCTGTTAAAAATAAAACACCAAAAAAAACTTAAAAAAACACTAACTCCCGATGATCTAATTACAGTTTTTGAAGTCCGGACATCCATCCTCATCCAGCCGGCGAAGTCATCATCCAGGCGACAAGAAGTCTTCATCTGGGCGGCCTCTTCCATCTTCATCCAGCCGGCAAAGTCCTCATCCAGGCGGCATCTTCTATCGTCATCCATCCGGCGCGGAGGGGTCAATAGAATTAGAGCTCAATCCTATTGGCTGATTAGATCAGCCAATAGGATGAAAGATCAATCATATTGGCTGATTGCAACAACCAATAGGATTTTTTGACCTTTAATTCCTATTGGCTGATTGAAATCTTTCAACCAATAGGAATGTAAGGGACGCCATCTTGGATGACGTCACTTAAAGGGAAACTTCATTTTACAGCGACCATCGTAAGAAGAGGATGCTCTGCGCCGGATGTCTTGAAGATGGACCCGCTCCACGCCGGATGGATGAAGATAGAAGATGTCGTCTGGATGAAGACTTCTTGCCGTCTGGATGAAGACTTCTCCAGCTGGATGAAGATGGAAAAGGCTGCCCGGATGAAGACTTCTTGCTGCCTGGATAATGACTTTGCCGGTTGGATGAGGATGGATGTCCGGTCTTTGAAATCTGTAAGTGGATTGTCGGGGGTTAGTGTTAGGTTTTTTAAGGGTTTTTTTTTGGTAGTTTTTTTTTAGCTTAGGGTTTGGGCAATGTAAAAGAGCTAAATGCTCTTTTAAGGGCAATGCCCATCCTATTGCCCTTTTCAGGGCAATGGTTAGCTTAGGTTTATTTAGATAGGTTTTTATTTGGGGGGTTGGTTGTTTGGGTGGTGGGTTTTACTGTTGGGGGGAGTTTGTATTATTTTTAAAGGTAAAAGAGTTGATTTCTTTGGGGCAATGCCCCACAAAAAGCCCTTTTAAGGGCCATTGTCAGTTTAGTGTAGGCTAGGTTTTTTCATTTGGGGGGGGGGCTTTTTTTATTTGCCAACTAGTCTACCTAGTAAATATAAATACATTCTTACCTGTGAAATAAAAAGAAACCTAAGATAGCTACAAAATAACTATTAGTTATATTGTAGCTAGCTTAGGTTTTATATTACAGGTAAGTTTGTATTTAGTTTTAAATAGGAATTATTTAAGTAATAATTGTAATGTTTATTTAGATTTATTTCAATTATATTTAAGTTAGGAGGTGTTAGGGTTAGGCTTAGGGTTACGTTATGGTTAGGGTTAGTTTTAGGAGTTAATATATTTATGTAGAGTTAGTGATGTGGGAGGTCAGAGGTTTAGGGGTTAATAAACATTAAATAGTGTTTGCAATGTGGGAGGGCGGTCGTTTAGGGGTTAATAGGTTTATTATAATGTCAAACGATGTCGGGGAGCGGCGGAATATCGGGTTCATAATTTTGTTTTTAGTGGCAGAGATGTCCGGAGCGGCAGATTAGGGGTTAATAGATTTATTATAGTGTTTGCGATGTGGGAGGGTCTCAGTTTAGGGGTTAATAGGTAGTTTATGGGTGTTAGTGTACTTTTTAACACTTTAGTTAGGAGTTTTATGCTACAGATTTGTAACGTAAAACTCATAACTACTGACTTTAGATGGCGGTACAGATCTTGTCAGCATAGGGTGTACCGCTCACTTTTTGGCCTCCCAGGCAAACTTGTAATACCGGCGCTATGGAAGTCCCATTGAAAAAATACTTTTTAAAAGTGCGGTACTGATGTTGCGTGACGGCCAAAAAGTTTTGCGATACACCTATACCTACAAGACTTGTAATAGCGGCGTTAGGGAAAAAGCAGCGTTATGAAGCATAATGCTGCTTTTTCCCTCATAACGCCAAACTCGTAACCTAGCTGATTGTGATATGCGTACAATTCAATATGGCTGCTGCACTTTGTGGGCAATTCTCTCCAAATAATTTTTTATTTTTGTAATGTTAGTTTTTTTTGGGGTAAGCTTGTATTTCTTTGAAATTATTTTGGATAGTTTTAATTTAATGTATAGGTATTTTAATTGGGATTAATTTAGGGGGTGTTAGGTTAGGGGGTTAATTTTTAGTTTATTACTGTGCGTTGTGGGGGGATGGTGGTTTAGGGGTTAATAATTTATTTAGATAGTTTGCGTTGTGTGGAATGGCGATTTAAGGTTTAACAATTTATTTAGATCGTTTGTGATGTGGGGGATGGTGGTTTATGGGTTAATACTTTATTTAGATACTTTAAAATGTGGGTGTGGCGGTTTAGGGGTTAACAGTTTATTAAGATAGTTTGCGATATAGAGGGAGGTGCATTAGCAGTTATTAGGCTAGGTACTTATGGTGGGGTGTTACTTTTTTTTCACTTTTTTTGTCGGCTTCACAAGCAGGGTGTTAGGTTTTTTCCACTTTGTTTTCTTTATTGATTTCTATGAGAGAACACATGCACGCGCACACCAAAACTCTGCTAACAATGTTTGCAATTCTAGGGCAACCACTAGGGAAAAAACTTTTTTTTTTTCAACTTGTGCTACGAACGGATACCGAGAATCACTAAAAACAAAGGTGTTTTCGCTAACGTTAAATTTAGATTTGTTGCGCAACTTGTAATCTGGCCCATAGTGTATGTAAACATAAGGGTAATAAATCTATATGTTAAATCATTTGAATATATTCTAAGTGCACTTAATACAATTGTTTCAATAGATTGAGACAAAGGGAGACCTTTTAGATCTGGCAAATGAGAATGCTACGTCCAGAATTTCTAAATGAAAATACTGATTTGGCTGCATTTCTCTAAGTTATTTTATATATAAGCAACAACAAACAGAGAACTCCGGAAAACCTCCAGGCGTATGTAAAAGAAAAAAATCCTTTATTGGAGCAGGTTACAAGTTTAAAAGTAGGTTAAAACCAAGTAAGATCTCACAGCAGGCAGGTGTCTTACTCGTTTCGGCTGTGATTAAGCCTTACTCATAGATATAGCTGTTACCCACCAGCTAGTGCTTAAATAGCACAAACTGATTAGCTAACCCTTCCCTGCTGTGACTGTGAATAACTTAAAGAGACAGCAACAGTATATGTTAGAACATAGATATATATATATATATATATATGACCATGGTATCAGACTAAAGTGCATATTAACAATGAACATTATTTGAAATCTTACTCTTTACTTGCTCCCTAGTTCTAACAACAAAAATACTATTCCTGTAGATGAGGATATGATTATATCACAAATTCACGCTGTATACATATGGGCAGTGTGAATATAAAGATGGTTACACAAAATAAGGGGAGGGGGAAAAAAAGATTAAAACCAGGCCCTTTATTATTATTCTCCATTAATCCACTAGGTACAAAATATAACAGTATCCAGAAAGAACCCGCTTATATTCTTCCTGACTCCTTTTATGGGATATTTGTTACATGTATTAAATTTAGTATATAGTAGGGACGGTAGTAGTTCTGACTAAAGGGTATATCATCAGATCGGACTAGTTACACACACATATCTAATTGTTGTTATTCTAATATCATGATAGTAGGAAACTAAGGCCTAGATTTGGAGTTCGGCGGTAGCCGTCAAAACCAGCGTTAGAGGCTCCTAACGCTGGTTTTGGCCGCCCGCTGGTATTTGGAGTCAGTCATTAAAGGGTCTAACGCTCACTTTTCAGCCGCGACTTTTCCATACCGCAGATCCCCCTACGCCATTTGCGTAGCCTATCTTTTCAATGGGATCTTTCTAACGCTGGTATTTAGAGTCGTTTCTGAAGTGAGCGTTAGAGCTCTAACGACAAAATTCCAGCCGCCTGAAAATAGCAGGAGTTAAGAGCTTTCTGGCTAACGCCGGTTTATAAAGCTCTTAACTACTGTACCCTAAAGTACACTAACACCCATAAACTACCTATGTACCCCTAAACCGAGGTCCCCCCACATCGCCGCCACTCTATTTAAATTTTTAACCCCTAATCTGCCGACCGCCACCTACGTTATACTTATGTACCCCTAATCTGCTGCCCCTAACCCCGCCGACCCCTATATTATATTTCTTAACCCCTAACTTGCCCCCACAACGTCGCCGCAAGCTACTTAAAATAATTAACCCCTAATCTTCCGACCGCAAATCGCTGCCACCTACGTTATCCCTATGTACCCCTAATCTGCTACCCCTAACATCGCCGACCCCTATATTATATTTATTAACCCCTAATCTGCCCCCCTCAACGTCGCCGACACCTGCCTACACTTATTAACCCCTAATCTGCCGAGCGGACCTGAGCGCTACTATAATAAAGTTATTAACCCCTAACCCGCCTCACTAACCCTATCATAAATAGTATTAACCCCTAATCTGCCCTCCCTAACATCGCCGACACCTAACTTCAATTATTAACCCCTAATCTGCCGACCGGAGCTCACCGCTATTCTAATAAATGTATTAACCCCTAAAGCTAAGTCTAACCCTAACACTAACACCCCCCTAAGTTAAATATAATTTAAATCTAACGAAATAAATTAACTCTTATTAAATAAATTATTCCTATTTAAAGCTAAATACTTACCTGTAAAATAAATCCTAATATAGCTACAATATAAATTATAATTATATTATAGCTATTTTAGGATTAATATTTATTTTACAGGCAACTTTGTAATTATTTTAACCAGGTACAATAGCTATTAAATAGTTAAGAACTATTTAATAGTTACCTAGTTAAAATAATAACAAATTTACCTGTAAAATAAATCCTAACCTAAGTTATAATTAAAACTAACACTACCCTATCAATAAAATAATTAAATAAACTACCTACAATTACCTACAATTAACCTAACACTACACTATCAATAAATTAATTAAACACAATTCCTACAAATAAATACAATTAAATAAGCTAGCTAAAGTACAAAAAATAAAAAAGAACTAAGTTACAGAAAATAAAAAAATATTTACAAACATAAGAAAAATATTACAACAATTTTAAACTAATTACACCTACTCTAAGCCCCCTAATAAAATAACAAAGCCCCCCAAAATAAAAAATTCCCTACCCTATTCTAAATTAAAAAAGTTACAAGCTCTTTTACCTTACCAGCCCTGAACAGGGCCCTTTGCGGGGCATGCCCCAAGAATTTCAGCTCTTTTGCCTGTAAAAAAAACATACAATACCCCCCCCCCAACATTACAACCCACCACCCACATACCCCTAATCTAACCCAAACCCCCTTAAAGAAACCTAACACTAAGCCCCTGAAGATCTTCCTACCTTGTCTTCACCATACCAGGTTCACCGATCCGTCCTGGCTCCAACATCTTCATCCAACCCAAGCGGGGGTTGGCGATCCATAATCCGGTCCAGAAGAGGCTCCAAAGTCTTCCTCCTATCCGGCAAGAAGAGGACATCCGGACCGGCAAACATCTTCTCCAAGCGGCATCTTCGATCTTCTTCCAGCCGGAGCGAAGCGGCAGGATCCTGAAGACATCCAGCGCGGAACATCCATCCGGACCGACGACTGAACGACGAATGACTGTTCCTTTAAGGGACGTCATCCAAGATGGCGTCCCTCGAATTCCGATTGGCTGATAGGATTCTATCAGCCAATCGGAATTAAGGTAGGAATTTTCTGATTGGCTGATGGAATCAGCCAATCAGAATCAAGTTCAATCCGATTGGCTGATCCAATCAGCCAATCAGATTGAGCTCGCATTCTATTGGCTGTTCCGATCAGCCAATAGAATGCGAGCTCAATCTGATTGGCTGATTGGATCGGCCAATCGGATTGAACTAGATTCTGATTGGCTGATTCCATCAGCCAATCAGAAAATTCCTACCTTAATTCCGATTGGCTGATAGAATCCTATCAGCCAATCGGAATTCGAGGGACGCCATCTTGGATGACGTCCCTTAAAGGAACAGTCATTCGTCGTTCAGTCGTCGGTCCGGATGGATGTTCCGCGCTGGATGTCTTCAGGATCCTGCCGCTTCGCTCCGGATGGAAGAAGATTGAAGATGCCGCTTGGAGAAGATGTTTGCCGGTCCGGATGTCCTCATCTTGCCGGATAGGAGGAAGACTTTGGAGCCTCTTCTGGACCGGATTATGGATCGCCAACCCCCGCTTGGGTTGGATGAAGATGTTGGAGCCAGGACGGATCGGTGAACCTGGTATGGTGAAGACAAGGTAGGAAGATCTTCAGGGGCTTAGTGTTAGGTTTCTTTAAGGGGGTTTGGGTTAGATTAGGGGTATGTGGGTGGTGGGTTGTAATGTTGGGGGGGGGGTATTGTATGTTTTTTTTTACAGGCAAAAGAGCTGAAATTCTTGGGGCATGCCCCGCAAAGGGCCCTGTTCAGGGCTGGTAAGGTAAAAGAGCTTGTAACTTTTTTAATTTAGAATAGGGTAGGGAATTTTTTATTTTGGGGGGCTTTGTTATTTTATTAGGGGGCTTAGAGTAGGTGTAATTAGTTTAAAATTGTTGTAATATTTTTCTTATGTTTGTAAATATTTTTTTATTTTCTGTAACTTAGTTCTTTTTTATTTTTTGTACTTTAGCTAGTTTATTTAATTGTATTTATTTGTAGGAATTGTGTTTAATTAATTTATTGATAGTGTAGTGTTAGGTTAATTGTAGGTAATTGTAGGTAGTTTATTTAATTATTTTATTGATAGGGTAGTGTTAGTTTTAATTATAACTTAGGTTAGGATTTATTTTACAGGTAAATTTGTTATTATTTTAACTAGGTAACTATTAAATAGTTCTTAACTATTTAATAGCTATTGTACCTGGTTAAAATAATTACAAAGTTGCCTGTAAAATAAATATTAATCCTAAAATAGCTATAATATAATTATAATTTATATTGTAGCTATATTAGGATTTATTTTACAGGTAAGTATTTAGCTTTAAATAGAAATAAGTTATTTAATAAGAGTTAATTTATTTCGTTAGATTTAAATTATATTTAACTTAGGGGGGTGTTAGTGTTAGGGTTAGACTTAGCTTTAGGGGTTAATACATTTATTAGAATAGCGGTGAGCTCCGGTCGGCAGATTAGGGGTTAATAATTGAAGTTAGGTGTCGGCGATGTTAGGGAGGGCAGATTAGGGGTTAATACTATTTATGATAGGGTTAGTGAGGCGGATTAGGGGTTAATACATTTATTATAGTAGCGCTCAGGTCCGCTCGGCAGATTAGGGGTTAATAAGTGTAGGCAGGTGTCGGCGACGTTGTGGGGGGCAGGTTAGGGGTTAATAAATATAATATAGGGGTCGGCGGTGTTAGGGGTAGCAGATTAGGGGTACATAGGGATAACGTAGGTGGCGGCGGTTTACGGAGCGGCAGATTAGGGGTTTAAAAAAATATGCAGGGGTCAGCGATAGCGGGGGCGGCAGATTAGGGGTTAATAAGTGTAAGGTTAGGGGTGTTTAGACTCGGGGTACATGTTAGAGTGTTAGGTGCAGACGTAGGAAGTGTTTCCCCATAGGAAACAATGGGGCTGCGTTAGGAGCTGAACGCTGCTTTTTTGCAGGTGTTAGGTTTTTTTTCAGCTCAAACAGCCCCATTGTTTCCTATGGGGGAATCGTGCACGAGCACGTTTTTGAGGCCGGCCGCGTCCGTAAGCAACTCTGGTATCGAGAGTTGCATTTGCGGTAAAAATGCTCTACGCTCCTTTTTTGGAGCCTAACGCAGCATTTGATTAAACTCTCGATACCAGAGTTAAATTTATGGTGCGGCCAGAAAAAAGCCTGCGGAGCGTTAACAGCCCTTTTACCGCCGAACTCCAAATCTAGGCCTAAGTGTATGCATTCCATACATTTACAATGTATATTTTGGGGATCTATCCTAGATGTTTAAACTCATTGTTCTCCTTAGTATCTATTTTGCCCATTCTGTCAATTGAGAGGGTTTTGAATAAACTGTGCTCACATATGTTCTATTGGCACAATATAAATGGTCATGATGGTATTTACTGGAATTACTTCCGTTGCCAGAAGTTTATGACATCATAATCTATATTTAACCCTGCCGGTCTACGGGTTTTTAACTGGAAGATCCAGTATGCCTCTCTGTACAGTAATGTTTGTGCCCTATCACCACCCCTGGATGATGGTCTGATATGCTCAATGATCTGCCACTTGAGACTACTCACATTTTGATTGTGTACTTGTACAAAGTGTTGTGTCAAGCCAGAGCACTCATTATGTTGTTCAATATTCTTTAAGTGTTCTCTTATGCGTGTCCGTGCTTCTCTCGTCGAGCACCCAACATACTGCTTGTCACATAGAGAACACTTTACAAGGTACACTGTGTAAGTAGTTCTACAATTGGTCAGATCAAGATTGTTATACATTCTCTGTGTCACTTTGGACTGAGATGTGCGTGTGGTTTTAGCATAGTTACATGCTATGCACTTAGTATAGTGACATTTATAATGTCCCTTTGCCTGGAGCCAACTACTCTCAGTTGAGCAATCCACCTTAAGCATACTGGGTGAGAGAATATTTCCCAATGTGCAGCCTCTTTTTGCCACAAAGTTACAGCCTTGTGAAGTATAGTTTTTCAAGCTATCTTAAGCTGACAAAATGGGGAGATGTTTATTAATTATATCACAGATAGCTTTAAACTGAGGACTATATGTAGTTATAAAGGTGGGTTTCTCCTCAGCAAACTTAACAATATCTTTCCTTTTATAATCGCTGTGTATCATGTCTTCTCTAGACATTCTGCTTACTTCTAAATAGGCTCTGTTGATCACTTTATTTTTATAGCCTCTCTCCCTTAATTGGTTTTTAAGTACAGTGCTTTCTTTCTCAAAATCTGTGCTGCTCGAACAATTCTGTTTAATACGGATAAATTGCCCTTTGGCAATTCCAACGCCAGTGTGGGATGGGGGATTACTCCGTGCATGCAAGAGAGCATTTGATGCAATGGGTTTACGATATAAAGTTGTGTTAATATGACCACTTTGTATATCCCCCATCAGAATAATGTCCAAATAGGGAATTTCAATCTGATGATAATTAAATGTGAATTCCAAATTCACTCTGTTATCGTTCAAGAAATGAACAAATTATTGTGCTTATATTTGGGTACCTGTCCATAACAACAGCAAGTCGTCTATGTATCTTTTATACATTTTGATACATTTTGATACATTTCCTGTAGGGATTTCTCTCTGCATAGACGTGGGACCGCTCCCACCAACCCATAAATAGGTTGGCATATATTTTATATACAGTATGTCTATTTACTTTGGGTATGTTTAGTTCTATAAATTGGGTGAGTTACTGTGAGCACTGATGTGCAACATTTTTAAATATCTGTAGCAATTATGTATAATTTGATCATTCAAAATAGATTATTTTCTTTTTTATTGCATATAGAGAATACTTTATTATAAAGGTTATTTTATATCAAATTTGTCTGCACACATTATAAGAATTGTTTTGAGTTAATTGTAAATAAGTATCACTTTTCAATTGTTTGGCAATTACCAGTTGGAGTTATGTAATGTATTGTTCAGAATTTCCACCAGTTGGCATCATTGGAGGGTTTTTTATTATTTTTATTTTAACATGTAGATCTTAGTACCATATACAACAAATCATAAGTAAAAAGCTATTATTGTTGATATGAGGTATAATTAAATGTATATATTGCTCTAATGACCTATACTGAATTGTCCAAATAAACTTTAGTGATGGTGCTTTCTGGGAATATGGTTAGATCTTATGAACAGGTGTCTAGACTGAGATGGGTGTGTATGCTGCTGATGGGGCTGTGCGCATTGTGCACATGGAGTTCCGTTCTTGAGGAGCGGCCATTGAACCCGAAGTTGCCATTAAACCCTGCAGTTCACCTCCTTGGCTGGATTGCTTGGTCTGAAGGGTCTCCTTGATACATCTGAGGAGTTTGGAGTGTGCAGGTCTTAAGATCTCTGTGAAGTCAGAAGGGGTGAGCAGGTACTACTGCCATCTTGTGGCATGGTACAGGACTGACCCAGAGTGGTGAGAAATTTTAGGGGTCTGGGCTAGAATAATTAAGAGGCATATCACCTGAAAATAACCTTTAATGTATATGCCTGCATTTGCCTATTTGGATGTCCTTTAATTAAATGCTTGCATAATTCATCTGAACATATGTGTCTGTGCTGTGTTATCACAATGAAAATCAGAATAGTGTAGTGCTAGACTCAGAACTTTTACAAAGCCACTCTCACAAACCTATCCCCTTGCTAGTTGTAAAAAAAAAAAAAATAGTTAAATTAAATCGAAAGATAGAGGGTGATTCTACAGCTAAGAGCGCTTATTCAATTACATTCAAAATTCCTTCCATATATAAAAGCTTACAGAACCATACAATATATCAAACTATATGACAAACTGCATGAAAAGTAACAGATAATATTTATTAATCAATTAGTAAAATAAAGTTTAATAAAAGTCCCAAATAGTTTGCTTGGGACATCTCTCAAGCAATCCAAACATAGTCTCCTTAAATAGTCTTAAATTCAGACACAGATCAAACAGATTAGTATAAATTTAGTCACAGGGATCTGAAAATTGTTACCCGGGTAAACAGATCCCTTTTCATGTGCTTCTTGAAAATAGCTCACTCAATAGCTTTGTATTTCACAATTACCTTTGGATGTATATTTGTTTCTTTGTTCAGTGTCAAAATACCATTATTAGTGGCACAACGCTCTCCAGTACAATACCATTGATAACAGTACAGCGGTCTCCAACAAAATAATCTTACCTCCTTTGTTCAAAGATCACGAGAATACATTTTGCCCCCCCCCCCCCCATGGTTACATACCATCCCCATTGCTAGTTAAAGGGATATGAAACCCATTTTTTTATTTCATGATTCAGACAGAGCATGCAATTTTAAGCAAATTTCTTATTTACTCCTATTATCAATTGTGTTTACTTTCTTGCTATCTGTATTTGAAAAGTAGGAATGTAAGCTTAGGAGCAGGCCCATTTTTGGTTCAGCACCTGAGTAGCTTTTGCTAATTGGTGGCTAAATGCCAATCAAACAGTGATAGTGCGGCAAAGCAAATCAAACAATGGTAGCTCTGCATAACAATTCAAACAATGGTAACGCCACATAACACATCAAACAGTGGTAGTACTGCATAGCATATCAAACAATGGTTATGACACATAACAATTTCAAACAGTGGTAGCGCTGCATGACAAATCAAACAGTGGTAGCTCTGCATAACAAATCAAACAATGGTAACACCACATAACACATCAAACAGTTGTAGTACTGCATAGCAAATCAAACAATGGTTATGCCACATAACAAATAAAACAGTGGTAGCTCTGCATAACAAATCAGACAGTGGTAGCTTAATAGATATTAAGGTTACATTTATGAAACAGACTGGACTATTGAAAAATAAAACTATTGCTACCAAGGTTTATGCACTGTTGCCTGTCAGCCGCTACTCATTTTTTTAGTGGCAACTGTCTGCTAGATCAGAAAGCACTGTGCACACTTTTTTGTGCCTGAGTGGATTCCCAAGGACATGATGACAGCAGGTAGAAATAGTGCATGCTCCACTTAGTACATGAAAAGGAAGAAACCTAAACAGACTTGACATCATGTTACCTTGACTCAAATTGCCTAAAACAGCAGTTAAGATTTTGAACCATATGACAGGGCTTGGCATATCCAAGAAATAATGCCCTTAATAAATTTAGCCCTTTTAGTAAACCAGGCAAGTGTTGTTGTTGATGTTGTTGAGTATATGTTGTTTGTCTTGACAATTGCTAAGGGAAAAAAAGCTGAAATGTTGACCTTTTAAATAGATTAATTAATAAAAAAAAATATTTTTGCTATATCTCAAGCCATCTGAGAGCCATTACCTAGAGCTTACTTAGGTATGCTCTCAAGGAAATGAACTGTTTCAACAAAGGATAAGAGAAAGAAGTAAATTTGAGTTTTATTTTAACTTCTGTCTATTCAGATGATTACTCTGTAATTATACATGTTATTTTAATAGTATCCAATTAGATGCTGCAAGCAAGAAAATGTTAGCACTGGAATACAACATTGAACAGTGCATGATGCCTGTGTATAAGTAAACAGTGTAATAATGCAACATGCCCTCTTTGACACAATCTATGTACATTACCACAAGATCTGCACTGCACGCACCCTGCCCTGCCCAGTGACATATTTAGGCCCCAGCTGTGAGCTGCCATACTCAGGCCAAAGAAAGGGTAAATCAAGCTGCTGCTGCATGAACATAACTATATGGGTTACAGCTTCGGTACCACTCACGTACCTACCACGCAGTCACAGAGTGCCACACCCTGCTGCAATCACACTGCCACCATTGTCCCTGGCTGCCTGTCCCACCCTGGGCCCATGGCTGTGTCAGGGTGGCTGTCATTACGATGCGCACCAACCGTGTATTCAAATTTCTGCCCTGCCCAGTGCCGGGCAGCCCTCAGAGACCCCCGACAGCCTCCACAATCTACCTCACTCATCAGTACCGTACCGGTCATCTCGTCTGGCCATCACGGTCTGGGACTGGACATCATCACTCATTAACATGCAGTGCAGAGTGCTCAGTGAGTCACGTGGCGTGAAAGGCATCCCACTTGATTTCAATTTTAGTAGACTTAGGCGGCAGAGCAGGCAGCACAGCTGCGCAAGTGAGACTGAGCTCCACACCACACGCCCACATTCTTCGCTCCCATAGCGGCAGCCAATAATCCATCATGTAGCAGGAAATATCAGTTGCAGCGAGCAATAAAAAAACCTAAAAAATGTTTTAAGTCCTTCTCTGACTGACTGACACACGCTCCAGGCAGATCATCACAGATGATCCACCTCGGCAGTTGGTAGCCACCTCTCGGCTGCCTATACTGCCTTACACAAATTCTGGCACTGATGAGCACCCCGTTAACCTCTCCGCAGACCCTGCTAACCTCTCCACAGAGTATATAGTCTATATTATCAATGAGTTATACTGACACAGCCATCTACCCGTATATTTGGCTCTATCAAGATACCTTTTGTCAGTTAATTCCCTGTTTAAATCTCCCATAAAACATCTTCATCGGCTCATTCATTTGTGAGTTATATATATATATATATATATATAATATATATATATATATATATATATATATATAAATCCAAACTAGAGGCACTCGCCGTAAGCAAAAACGTGTTTATTCAATGTTACAGAGTGAAAGTTTTCAGGCTGTGATGCCTGTCCTCAGACTCCTGAAAATAAAGCACTGCTTTATTTTCAGGAGTCTGAGAATGGGCATCACAGCCCGAAAACGTTCACTCCGTAACTTTGAATAAACACGTTTTTGCTTATGGCGAGTGCCTCTAGTTTGGATTTTTACATGGATACTCTGAGTGCACCCCGGTATTATTATGCTGCTAAATAGTGAGTGCTGGTATTTTTGGGATATATATATATATATATCAGCCATATTAATGGAATGGTATACTAATAATGCTCAGTGTGATTAGACACTATTGTTTGAACTATTATTATTAAAATTATTGGAAGTATTTATTATGGTTTCTTGACTGGAAACTATTAATATAATAAATAGATATAGCTGCTGATATGAAATGTCAGCATTGGAATATCTCTGTATATAAATACAGTGAGCCCTCACCTCCTTTTTTTTTACTTATCAATATGAGGTTTTTCAATTTTAACATTTATTCTGAAAGGTGCAGTATTTTTGCTTGTTTTTGTTATAAATTCTCTAAAAATCTTGCAGATTGCCCGAGTTTGATGCATTCTACACAGTGATTGCTAAAGTCCTACAAAAGCATATAAAGTAGCTACAGAGATGTTAAAATGTAAGATATTTTATGTTTGCCCATGTTAATGACAAAATGCGCAAATGATTTTCAGTGATATCACTGATTAGTCACTTTGTTTAACCTTTAGTTGCATGAGTGAAGCTTCTACTGAAATTATTTAAGTAATGCATTTACTTAATACCTAAAATATGCAAATAGCCTGCATTTGCTGTATTTGAGACTATACTTGTTTAAATTCCAACAAAGTCTGAAAAATAGTATCTAGGTACCATACTTTCTATATATTATCCTGGCAACTTTAAAGAGGTGGACATATGAGCACTAGTATGACTGCAGATTTGAGTATTTGTGATGCCTTATAATATATAAATATTTCTGCTAGTTATTTTTGTAAAAAAACTGGTTAGTGTGATTACATACAGGGGAGTAACTACAGGCGTCACAACTGAGATTTGGCCAGGTCTTCCAGCAGGCCTGTCTATCCAGCATTACAGAATCTCCCTGTCTCTCACATTTTGCTGCAGTTTACATGTAACAAGAAAGAAATGATGATAGAATAAGGTGTGATATATAGATAGTTAATTAACGTGACTCACATTTGCTGAGCTGTTTGCAGCTCAAGAGTTTTGGTTTTAGCCTGAACTAAAGATGGCAACCCTAACGGCTGCTCAAACCTGTCACTCCCAGCCCCAGCAGTGCTGCTTACGTGACTCAGGTCTCAGACCCCAGGGCAAGCTTCACCAGTCTTCAGGTAAGGGGCTGTGGCTTTTGAGAATCTGTACTACTCTCTCTGCCTCACTCTCTAGACCATCTCCTTATCCTTCCCTCTCTCTCCCTCAGGATAAGAGTCCATCTGCACCATGGTACTTTATGTTAATAGATCTATAGAACTATTCCTTGTTGAAAAGGCTGTGTGTGACATAAAAATGAAACACTTTTTTGCATAGCAATTCATGTTCCCATTTGGTAAGCTTACATGTTGACCTGCAATAGGTATAAATTTGCTGTGTTTAAATTTTAAATGCAAATTAAAATGGAATTTATTTTTTTACCATGAATTTGTGTCCTGTGTGTTTGTGTCTTTGTGTGTGTGTGTGTCTGACCCTCTGTATGTGTGTGTCCCTCTGTGTGTATAATGTTATAGCGTATCTAATATCTCAGCACTCTGATACTAGCCAGTGCCTTCCAAGCCATTGACCTCATTGACCTCACCGCATGTCACTGGACTGACCTTGCTAGATGGAATCAGACTGATATAGTTCAGGAAAGTTATCCTCTGTGAAAAGCACTATTAGTTTAAAATAGGTGGTAGCCACCATAGAACAAGATATTGAGCAGTTATTCATTCCTGGTAGAGTGCTTCTCTTTCTAAATGTAATGGAAACTAAATGAAGGTTTAATTTATATAAAACAAATGCTCTTGTACTGTCTACCAATAAGGATGCAAGACATTTGCTTATCAAGCAGAGAGATTGTATACCATAGGGTCAGCATAGAACAAATCTATGTTCTGCTAGTTCAAAACAAAAAGAACAAAATAAAATGTAATGTTCATTTTATGTAACCCTATTATAATATATCTATTAAATGTTGTTTAATTGAAAGTACAAGTGAAATGGTGTTTAACTCACCCAACACAAACTGTCGGATAGGGAAGCTCCGTAAAATTAAGCGCAAAGTCATCTCCAGTTGCCACTAAATGTATTTGTAAGATTCCTCCTATGATGAAATCACCATTTCTTGAATAGGATTTGGGCTCCTGATTACTATTAAGCACACATGCTTGGCTTTTCTTAGCATAACCTATGGCTGTGTTTTCAAATAAAAGCAAAACTACTATATATACAGGGAATCTAATTTTCAACAATCCTGAAAAATTACATAAGAAACAGTTCATTCTCTTTTTTGTGATTATGTTTTCAAATAAATGGATTTCATTGTATGGCATCATATCAAATACCAATAATTTAGAGCTTAAAATTCTCCACAGAGTATGAACACCATGCTGCTTGCCTTAGAATGTGTGCTTAGCTAAGAAGCCTTTTTTATAGTAGATGCTGAGCATAAATAGAATAGAGTTGGTCTTTTTTAATCTGTTGTTCATTTTCCCTATAATCAAAATATGTTGTGCAAGGTAAAGCTAGTTATTTTGCTTTTTAAATAACTTTAATAATGATTTCAGTACAAAAAAAGATACTCTAAAAAAAAAAAGTCTCTTACACAATAAACTTTAAATTTACAATGTGCATAATATTTCAGCCTCCTGATCAAATAATAAAAGGCCTTTTGAACTATAGGTCAATTGCTAATTAGTGACTTTTTCATACTGAAATGTTAATATTAGTGATGTCGCGAACCTAAAAATTTCAGTTTGCGAACGGCGGACTCGAACTTCCGTAACTGTTCGCGAACCGGCGAACCGGGCGAACTGCCATTGACTTCAATAGGCAGACGAACTTTAAAACCCACAGGGACTCTTTCTGGCCACAATAGTGATGGAAAAGTTGTTTCAAGGGGACTAACACCTGGACTGTGGCATGCCGGAGGGGGATCCATGGCAAAACTCCCATGGAAAATTACATAGTTGATACAGAGTCTGGTTTTATGCCATAAAGGGCATAAATCACCCAACATTCCTAAATTGTTTGGAATAACGTGCTTTAAAACATCAGGTATGATGTTGTATCGATCAGGTAGTGTAAGGGTTACGCCCGCTTCAGAGTGACAGACCAAACTACATGTGTAACGCACCGCAAACAACCACAAATTTGCACAACCACGAGATAGATAGATTTGATAGATAGATACATAGATTACATAGATCAATAGATGCAATATACATTTGATAGATACGAATTACATAGATCAATAGATGCAATATACATTTGATAGATACAAATTACATAGATCAATAGATGCAATATACATTTGATAGATACGAATTACATAGATCAATAGATGCAATATACATTGGATAGATACGAATTACATAGATCAATAGATGCAATATACATTTGATAGATACGAATTACATAGATCAATAGATGCAATATAC
Organism: Bombina bombina; assembly: GCF_027579735.1. Classification (NCBI taxonomy): domain Eukaryota; kingdom Metazoa; phylum Chordata; class Amphibia; order Anura; family Bombinatoridae; genus Bombina; species Bombina bombina. The sequence continues at coordinate 1,443,204,039 of NC_069499.1, read as the reverse complement.
ATTTGATAGATACAAATTACATAGATCAATAGATGCAATATACATTTGATAGATACGAATTACATAGATCAATAGATGCAATATACATTCGATAGATACGAATTACATAGATCAATAGATGAAATATACATTTTTTTTTTAAAAAACAGTTTTTATTGAGGTAAGTCAAATGGCATACAGCTTATGCATTGTAGTAAAATAAGCAACAACATAACATGATACATAAACTTTAAGACATGAGGCGGATTTACACCTTGGATAGAACACGTACCTCGTTTTTACAGAGGCCGTCATTTAGGAACTGATTGAGCAGTATGGAACATGTTTGCCCACTCCAGCCGGTATGTAACTGGGACGGCTTTTAAGTTAATGGATAGAGTCATTAGGACTATTAAATAACATATGTTGCATGCACAGCAGGGGTGCAGGCAACTGAGAATTCAAGCATCACATTGTGTATTATATGGAAGTCAAGAGAGACCGCAATCATCTGGTCATTGGCTCTCTTGGACATCCCGTGTCTGGCTTCCTCGTCTAACAGAGTGTCATAAAAGATCTGTAAGGGTATGTTGGGTACGTCTAATGTTATGCAGTCTAGTTGTGTATTTTTCCAGACATGTAAGCGTCCCAAGGTTCCCAAATGAGACAAAAGTCAGTCAATTTCTTGCGTTCACCATAGACATAGGTTTCCATACTTCTAATGTAATGCACACATTCTACTACTCCCCGCCATTTGGGGGGCTGACTTTTCTTCCGATTCCTGGCTATCAGTATTTTGGTGGAAATGAGGATGTATATAAGTAGGTTTCGTTTAGTGCTAGGAAGCAAGTCCACTCCCCTATAAGTCTGCTATGTCTCAATTTCAGCCAGGTTTCCTGGCACCCCTTGACTATGCCATTAGAGATATGAATTTTTGTCTGCCAATGCGGAGGGAGCCAGAAGGTCCTCCAACTCCACCAGCGCCGGCAAGGAAGCCTGCTCTATCTATCTCCATCTGGTAGCAGGTAGGCCATTACCCCACGCTGAGGCGTGGGTGATCATTGCTGCCTCATGGTATTTCCTCACATTAGGGAGGCCTGTTCCTCCCTTCTCTATTATGGGCTGCGACTCAAGGCCTTTTATCTCGCCAAGTATAGGCATTAAAGAGAGTCTGGAACTTCCAAATCAGAGAGATCGGAATTGGAATGGGAATACATTGAAACGCGTATGTGAGTCTAGGGAGGACCATCATTTTGAGGGCCGCTACCCTACTGAACCACGAGATCTCACCATACCTATTGTTCAATTCGAATGTTATCTCCTTCAGCAGTTTCTCAAAGTTTTCTTTGATGGTGATCTGCTTAGAGTGAGAGAGAAATACTCCTAGGTGTCTAATCCCCTTATTGGACCAATTAAAAGGGTAGTGGAGTTGAATGCTATGCTCTTCTTCTAAGGGGAGGTTAAGAGAATACACCTCAGTTTTACTAACATTTATTTTGTAATAGGAAAGTTCGCTGAATCTCTGTAACAGGCGGAACAGTGAAGGAAGAGAATCCAGAGGCTCCATGAGGAAGACCGTAAGATCATCCGCGAACAGAGCCAACTTCTGGATGGTGTCGTGAATCTGGAGTCCCTGTATTTCAGGGCATCTCCTAATGGCTGCGCCCAAGGGCTCGATCGCTAGTACGAACAGTTAGGGGGACAGGGGACATCCCTGTCTCATCCCATTCGTGATCCGTATTGTGGGGGAGCAGAAACCCAAACCTCTCACCACAGCGGTGGGGCATGAATAGAGTGCCATAGCGGCCCTGATATATGCATCCAGTATACCAAACGCCTCCAGGGTCTGGGTTAAATAATCCCACCTCACTCTGTCGAACACCGTTTTGGCGTCAAGTGACAGAGTGAGCATGGGTAGGCCCAGATCTTCCACCTCTGTATATATGTTCAAGAGACAACGAGTATTGTCAGAGCCCTGTCTATTAAGGATGAAACACACCTGGTCTAGGTGTATGAGTGTCCTGAGGTGCACATTAAGCCTGTTGGCGAGAATCTTGGCATAAATCTTGGCGTCAACATTAATGAGTGAGATGGGTCTGTAGCTAGAGCATAACAATGGATCTTTGCCCTCCTTATGAATTGTGGTGATGTTGGCCTCCAGAAATTCTGGGAGAAACTCACCACATTGGGCCACTCTATTAAAGAGACGGAGCAGAATCGGAGAAATTATGGAACTAAGGTTCTGATAGAAGGCGATAGTGAATCCTTCTGGTCCCGGGCTTTGTGGGGGGTCAAATCGGCTATAGCCATGCTGATCTCCTCCAGCATGAATTTCTGTGCTAATGCAGTTCTGGCATTGTCTGTCAATGTAGGTAAATGCAGTTCTCCCAAGAACTGGCGGATGTCATCTGGAGTGGCCTTAGTCGTTGGCTCTGCCGACGCAATATTATAGAGAGAGGAGTAATAATCTGCAAAGGCCACTCCTATTGCTCTATTGGAGTGGACTGGACCCTGTTGGTTAGAGATAGATGCTATCCTGCTCTGCTGTGTGCGTTTTCTGAGCTTATTGGCTAGTAGCCTGTCTGCTCTATTGCCTTTGTAATAATATAACTGTTTAAGTCTGTGTAAGTTGTCTTGCACTCGTAGAGTTTCCCTTCTGGCAATTTCTTCTCTAATGTGGCCTATCTGTTGGGATAATAGGGATTTTGGGCATGATTTGTTGGTGGTCTCTAGGGCATAAAGATCTCCGTATAGCTTGGCTAAAGATTGGTTACCTGATTTACGGTGATGGGCTAACGTCTTAATGAAGTACCCTCTCAGATATGCCTTAAGGGTTGCCCAAACCATGTCTAGGTCAGTGGTGCCTGTGTCATTGTGTACTAGAAAGTCAGTTATTTCCCTAAGGAGCGATGGTATCTCTCTCTCAGTCAGTAGGTGGTCAGAAAGTCTCCAGGGGGGTCTGCTGGTCTAGATCTGTAACTCGGAAAAGTCTAAATAGACCATATCATGATCCGATCATGTGCCTGGCTGAACAGTTGGGTTTGTCATCTTGTCTAGGGACCAAGAGTCACACATGACATAGTCGATCCTTGAGAACAAGTTGTGAGCTTTGGAGTAATGTGTGAAATCTGTGGTTGTAGGAGCTAAGCATCTCCATGCATCATATAGATGATGCTGGAACATAAGTTTTCGGAAGGCATTGGAGGTTGACGAGACATTTCTATCTGAGTGAGTGGTGAGGAGGGATCTCTTATCCTTGTGTGGGTCCCATACCATATTAAATTCCCCTCCTATGACTAGGTGGCCTCTTTTGAGTTGGTCTACCCTGGCGAGGAACTGCCTTACAAAAGGGGGCTGTTTCGCATTTGGCGCATATACTGAGGCTAAGGTGTATTGTATGTCATTAAGCTTACAGATAAGTATGAGGAATCTACCCTCAGTGTCTTTCTCTATGTGTTCTAACGTGAAGGTTAAGTCTCTACTGTGTAGGATTGCCACTCCTCGGGTTTTCCCTGTATTATTTGAAGCCATTTCGCAAATAGGGTAGTATCGTGAGTTCCTAATGGTATGGGAGTCCACTGACCAATGTGTCTCCTGGAGAAACAAGATATGGACCTTATGGGTACGGATATAATTAAGCAAGAGTTTCCTCTTTGTTGGGGAGTTTAACCCTTGTGCATTAAGGGTAGCTATTCGAATTGGGGCCATATTAGTGTCGGTTGTGGGCAAGGGAGAGGACAAGGTCTGGGTGAGGAATGTGGGGACTGCAAAATGTGTTATCGAGGAGCCAGACACTGGTGTCTACCAAGCTGGGATGCCTGTTATGATTAAAAGATCAGATGTCCTAAGTTTTACTCTAAGGAGAGAGTAATGATAATGAAAAGTGTCAGGAAAGTCACTTTCGCAATGAGTGTCTCCTCTGATTTCTATCAGGGGGGCACAACTATTTTTGTGGGGCGGAGATTAGCAAGAGTCAGCCATAATCCCCGCCAAACCCAGAAAGCAGCTTTGCTTTCATAATACAAACATGAATATAACATAACATACTCAAATAAATATGTAACATATCAAACATTAACAAGCAAGAACACATAAACATAATCAAACCAGAGAGAAAATGCACTCTACTATCAGACCAAATAGCTCTTGGCAAGAGGTGTTGGATAACGGTCAATCAGGACTGCATAGGTGTCTGACTGTGGGTCATAACTGGGCTAGAAAGTCGGTATGTCTTGGTCACCCTAATTGTCCGGCGTTGTGTCTAGAGAAGTATTAGGTCTTCCATCTGCAACTATAATTAAATCTGTCAAGGAGCAAGGGTGAGCCTATATTATGGCATTGACTAGGTTATTTACTCAGGGCCTGCTGTCCTTTAGAAGCCATAGTGAGTCTATTGTCATCGACAGTCAAATGTTGCTATATTGTCAGGTGGGGATGAGAGTGACACGGGCTCACTGGTTGTGGGGTCATGGAAGAGGTCAAAAGTATAGTGCAGGTGCAACTGGTCAGGTTCTTCTCATGGTGCCTCACAGTCCGGTAGTGTTGCAGTGTAATTTCTATTCAGTCCATGATAGGTGTAAAAATAGTCAGGTCTGATTACAATAGACATTACTGGCATATACATTGAGCATTCTATGATTAGGGTGGTAACAGGAAAAAAGTGACAGCTTGTATCTAAACTACAGTGCAAATTAAAGTTATCAATTAAGCTGTTAATTTACGGGGACACAAAGTCAGACAGTTCAAGCTGGCAGGAGAACTAAAAGTCTCACTTCATCTGTGGTCTTAAGTTCCCTTTGAAGAATGTGCATGGGGTAAACCCAATGTCTCTGGATGAATGTCCAGTTGTGTTCATAGGGCTATAAGCGGATTCCCTATGTATCTTCAGCTAAGTGTAAGTCTCTAGAGTCCAATAATCTTTTGGAAGTAGTTGTTGGTCGTTGTGGAAGTGGTCTCCAGGTCGGTGCAGAGGCCCTAAGTCCGCTGCTCTTAGCAGGGCCCGGTTCTCGGTCTTTCGGGTCGGACGGGTCCCTACGGTAGCATAGGAGAGTCTGCTAGCTTGCCCAATAGATAGTTCTGAGTGGCTGATCTCTCTCCTGAGGAGTTGCCCCTGCAGGACGATATGGGATAAGGGACTAGGGGTATGACCCACAGGCAAGAAGGGCCAGGGGGAAAGGGGGGAGAGTGGGGTATGCAGCCACTAAAGTAACTTAGGTTGCAACTGGGCAGTCTTTATGGTTAGATGAGTACTGAATGTTGCGTCCGTGAGAATGATGCAGTGCCAGAGGTTCTAATAAATAAAAAAACAGCAGCGTACTGAACCAAAAGTCCCTCTAGATCTGTTGCAACCCAGTAATAGGAAGATGAGTGGAAGAAGGTTATTTGGCCAGGAAGCAGAGCTGGGCTGAGATTTCTAGGCAAGAGGTATTAATATGAAGCAAGCACAAGGGGTGTTAAAGAGTGTCCAAGAAGCTTGGCTCTTTAAAGATGTGTTGCTGATTGGTGTCTAGTAGCAGTTCACTAGCGTTCCAAAAGTGCCTGTTATAAATATAGTGTCCACGTGGCTGCCAGGATTGTGCTGGTGTGTATACGGTCCAGCAGATGTCTATAAAAACTGAGCCAGCCTCCCTGATTATATTGAGAGTGGTAAGGGAGTAATGTGCCACAGCGCTTTTTATATTTTAGTTATTTGAGGAGGGTTTACCTTAAAGCCTGACTGCAGCTGTGAGCAGCTCAGGCCAATGACATTCTACTGTGAGTGTGGCAGAGGGTAATGGTTAATATGCTACTGGACCAGGCTGATGTAATTTGCACTCAGTTATATCAACTATATGGTATGACAGTTCTTTTCCTTACCTCCCCTCTGCTATCTCCTTTCTCACAGTTAGGTCGGATCCTGAAGAAAGTTGTTGCTGCTGGGGTGCTGTGTATTGCGCAGCGGGGATGAAGCGTCCCAGGCCACAAGATGGCAAAAATTTGCGCCAAATTTTCACTCCAATCTTTTAAAGTGGCCCTGCTCCAGGAGTCCCCTCTTACTAGCCACTTGTTTCGGGCAGTCCAATCCCGCAACCGGAGCCCTTTCCTGGTATCTCTCGCAGACTGAGGAAGCACACTAGGTCTCTGCAGAATGTAGGTTAAGTGCCGATGGCTGCTGCGCTGCACCATCTCCCAATATTCTTAGTAGTTGTTGAGCTGCTGCACCGGAGCGGAGCCCCGACCCTCCGGGCAGCAGTGCTGTGGATTCGGAAGAGCAGCTGAAGACACCTACAAGCTAGGCCAGCAGCGCTATCTGCCTGTCAGCGTCCACTCTTTCTCACTCAGTCAGCGCAGACAGGCCGGTGAGATAGTCACACTCTTTTGAGGTCCGGTGTTAGGATAGTCTTCAATTTTATCTCCCGTCCAGTGCTCAAAGTACTTATAGGCTATCTAATGTAATTTAAAGCTTTTGTAGGGTATTTTAAAAGCCTAATTTTTGCTCAGTGATAGCAATTTGAGAGAGAGCCCTTGCTAGATGCGTCTCTCCTGTTTGACGGTTAGCTCTGCCCCCCCTGCAATATACATTTGATAGATATGATTGATAGTTAGATAGATTTGATAGATAAAGAGATAGATTTGATAGATATATAATTTCACAGACAGAGAATTACAAGACGTGCGGTCTGGGACCCATGGTAAGGTTCCCAGAGGCAGTTGCGGTGCCAGGGGACGTGTATATGGCATGGATTTTAGGAACCAGGAGATGGAAAAAGATGCTTGGTCAGTCCTCCTGCTTCAAATTTGGGGCACTGCGCTTGCAATCTATTGTGCCACCAGATATGAGTGGTGTGTTAAGTAGTACTATTCTTAGCAGTTTAATAACTGTTACTCCCCCTATAGGGGGAAGGTGTATATGGCATTGATTTTAGGAACTGGGAGATGGAAAAAGATGCTTGGTCCGTCCTCCTACTTCTAATTTGTCTAGATTACATAGATCAATAGATGCAATATACATTTGATAAATACGAATTACATAGATAAATAGATGCAATATACATATGATAGATAAGAATTACATAGATCAATAGATGCAATATACATTTGATGGATACGAATTACATAGATCAATAGATGCAATATACATTTGATAGATACAAATTACTTAGATCAATAGATTCAATATAAATTTGATAGATATGAATTACATAGATCAATAGATGCAATATACATTTGATAGATACGATTGATAGTTAGATAGATTTGATAGATAAATAGATAGATTTGATAGATATATAATTTCCCAGACAGAGAATTACAAGACGTGTGGTCTGGGACCCATGGTAAGGTTATTTCCTTTTGCACAATCGAGTACAGGTTGGGGTCTGGGATTGCCTTTTGTGCAAAGAAATTGTGGCCGGGTACCTTCCACTGCGGTGTCCCCTATAAGGGGACGTGTATATAGCATGGATTTTAGGAACCGGGAGATGGAAAAAGATGCTTGGACACCCAGTACAGGTTGTTCTCCTTCAGCCTTTTTATACGAGGGTCCCCTACCCTCAACACGCACGACAGCAGAAAAGACCCCATATGCCATGACTTCCTTTTGCACAATCGAGTACAGGTATGGCATCGTTTTTAGGAACCCGGAGATAAGTTTAAGGAACCGGGAAATGGAAAAAGATGCTTGGTCGGTCCTCATACTTCAAATTTGGGGCACTGCGCGTGCAATCTACTGTGCCACCAGATATGAGTGGTGTGTTAAGTAGTACTATTCTTAGCAATTTAAATCTGTCATGCTCGGCTGAGTAGGTTCAGGAGTTTGGAGCATGTGCAAGGTGATGGCTGAGTTAAGCTGAGAGGATATGAAGAGGTGAGTAGGACTCAGTATACTAGAATGGAAACACAGAACAAAGAAGGGCTTTTGTTAAAGTAACTTTACTAAGGTAATGCAAGGAAAACAAGAGGTAAAACACATTGAGGTTATATTCCAAACTGATAATAAACAAATGAAAGTCTTGTAAAAGAACAGTTCAAGCAGAAGTCCTTCAACAGACACAGACGACCCTTACGAGTACTTGATATTAGGATCAAAGTGGGCATACACGGGTATTAGAGCGAGGGTACTTGGTATCATATGCCAGTATCTCGGTAAGGCAACTTGGTTTCAGGAACGGGCTGAGCGGTGAGCATATGCCTGTATCTCGGTAATGCAACTTGGTTTCAGGAACGGGCTGAGCATATGCCAGTATCTCGGTAAGGCAACTTGGTTTCAGGAATGGGCCGAGTGGCGAGCATACGCCTGTATCTCGGTAAGGCAACTTGGTTTCAGGAACGGGCCAAGCATATGCCAGTTTCTCGGTAAGGCATCTTTTTTTCAGGAAGGGGCCGAGCATACACCAGTATCTTGGTATAGCAACTTGGGTTCAGGAAGGGGCCGAGCATACGCCAGTATCTCAGTAAGGCAACTTGGGTTCAGGAAGGGGCCGAGCATACACCATTATCTAGTATCTCGGTAAGGCAACTTGGTTTCAGGAAGGAGCCGAGCATACGCCAGTATCTCGGTAAGGCAACTTGGGTTCAGGAACAGGCCGAGCATACGCCAGTATCTCGGTAAGGCAACTTGGGTTCAGGAACAGGCCGAGCATACGCCAGTATCTCGGTAAGGCAACTTAGGTTCAGGAACAGGCCGAGCATACACCAGTATCTCGGTAAGGCAACTTGGGTTCAGGAACAGGCTGAGCATATGCCAGTATCTCAATAAGGCAACTTGGGTTCAGGAACAGGCCAAGCATAACCAGTATCTCGGTAAGACAACTTTGGTTCAGGAACAGTCCGAGCATACGCCAGTATTTCGGTAAGGCAACTTAATTTCAGGAAGACAAATGTCACAGTAGAGTTGCATAGACTCAGCAAGCAGATAAACAAACAGTTCTTACAGCAGTGGAGTTTAGTACCAACAGCCAAGCAAGTATACAGGTACTCACAGCAGAGGTACTTGGCTTCAGGATAAACAGATGTCACAGTATAGTTTCTTAGACTCAGCAGGCAGATTAACATACAGTTCTTACAGCAGTGGAGTTTAGTACCAACAGCCAAGGAAGTATACAGGTACTCACAGCAGAGGTACTTGGCTTCAGGATAAACAGATGTCATAGTATAGTTGCTTAGACTCAGCAGGCAGATTAACATACAGTTCTTACAGCAGTGGAGTTTAGTACCAACAACCAAGGAAGTATACAGGTACTCACAGCAGAGGTACTTGGCTTCAGGATAAACAGATGTCACAGTATAGTTGCTTAGACTCAGCAGGCAGATTAACATACAGTTCTTACAGCAGTGGAGTTTAGTACCAACAGCCAAGGAAGTATACAGGTACTCACAGCAGAGGTACTTGGCTTCAGGATAAACAGATGTCACAGTATAGTTGCTTAGACTCAGCAGGCAGATTAACATACAGGTTTTATAGCAGTGGAGTTTAGTACCAACAGCCAAGGAAGTATACCGGTACTCACAGCAAAGGTACTTTGCTTCAGGATAAACAGATGTCACAGTATAGTTGCTTAGACTCAGCAGCCAGTTAAGCTTACAGTTCTCACAGCATGGTGATAGACACAGTAGCCAAGTAAGCACACAGGATACAAATAAATTGTCAGAATAAAAGCCAAGGGTCAGTAGCCAGGAAAGCAGTGCAATCTTTTATAAAACAAAAAGGGGAGTCCAGAAGAATGGTCAATCAGCAAGCCGAGTTCAGATGCCAGGGATCCAACAACAAAACAAGAATTCATGAAACAGAAGCAGCTCATCTCATCAGGCCTTTTTTACTCAAATGTATCGCCTAATGTCAGTCCCTTCGGGATCCATCCCTCATTCATTTTAATAAAGGTGAGATAATCAAGACTTTTTTGACCTAGGCGACTTCTATTCTCAGTGACAATACCTCCTGCTGCACTGAAGGTCCTTTCTGACAGGACACTTGAAGTGGGGCAGGCCAGAAGTTCGATTGCAAATTGGGATAGCTCAGGCCACAGGTCAAGCTTGCACACCCAGTAGTCAAGGGGTTCATCGCTCCTCAGAGTGTCGAGATCCGCAGTTAATGCAAGGTAGTCTGCTCTGCTACCTGTCGGTTGAGTAGTTTTCTGAGGCTGGATCTCGAAGGGCTGTGGCGATGCATAGGAGTTAAAAAGGTCCGCATGTCCTCCATCAACAACACATCTGGAAAGCGTCCTGTCCTTGCTGGCGTGGTCGTGGGAGGAGGAGTATTACTTTCAACTCTTCCCCTGTTAGATTCCCGTTGTGCTGTGAGATCACCCTTATACGCTGTGTAAAGCATACTTTTTAATTTATTTTTGAACTGCTCCATCCTTTCCGACTTGCGGGAATTCGGTAACATTTCAGTCACTTTATGCTTATACCGGGGGTCTAGTAGCATTGACACCCAGTACAGTTCGTTCTCCTTCAGCTTTTTTATACGAGTGTCCCTCAACAGGCACGACAGCATGAAAGACCCCATTTGCACAAGGTTGAATGCCAAGTTACTCATGTCCTGTTCCTCGTCCTCACTGATCTCACTGAAGGTATCTTCTCCCCCCCAGCCACGTACAACACCACGGGTACCAGATAGGTGACAACAACGAGCACCATGGGATGCCTGTTGTGCTTGCTCTTCCTCCTCCTCCTCAAAGCCACATTCCTCCTCTGACTCCTCCTCCTCACAATCCTCTTCCTGTGTTGCCGCTGGTCCAGCAAGCGATGCTGATAAGGCTGTTTCTGGGGGTGATGGAGACCACCACTCTTCCTCTTCACGCTCATCTATGGCCTGATCCAGCACTCTTTGCAGGGCACGCTCCTAGAAGAAAACAAATGGTATGATGTCGCTGATGGTGCCTTCGGTGCGACTGACTAGGTTTGTCACCTCTTCAAAAGGATGCATGAGCCTACAGGCATTGTGCATGAGCATCCAGTAATCCCCAGCTTCCCAGAGGCTGTCCTAGCACCCCGGTCATACAAATACTCGTTAACAGCTTTTTCTTGTTGGAGCAGGTGGTTGAACATTAGGAGTGTTGAATTCCAACGTGTCGGGCTGTCGCAAATCAAGCGCCTCACTGGCAGGTTGTTTCGCTGCTGGATATCTGACAAGTGCGCCATGGCCGTGTAGGAATGCCTGAAATGGCCACACACCTTCCTGGCCTGCTTAAGGATGTCCTGTAAGCCTGGGTACTTATGCACAAAGCATTGTACAATCAGATTACACACATGTGCCATGCACGGCACATGTGTCAACTTGCCCAATTTCAATGCCGCCACCAAATTACTTCCATTGTCAGAAACAACTTTGCCAATCTCCAGTTGGTGCGGAGTCAGCCACTGATCCACCTGTGCGTTTAGGGCGGACAGGAGTGTTGGTGCAGTGTGACTCTCTGCTTTCAGGCAAGTCAACCCCAAGACGGCGTGACACTGCCATATCCGGGATGTTGAATAGTACCTGGGGAGCTGGGGGGGTGCCGTTGATGTGGAGCAAGACGCAGCAGCAGAAGAGGACTCAGCCGAGGAAGAGGTTATGGAAGAGGATGGAGTAGGAGGAGTAGAGGAGGTAGCAGCAGGCCTGCCTGCAAGTCGTGGTGTCACCAACTCCTCTGCAGAGCCACGCATTTCATGCTTGTCAGCCGTCAGCAGGTTTACCCAATGCGCAATGTAGGTAATATACCTGCCCTGACCATGCTTTGCAGACCAGCTATCAGTGGTCATATGGACCCTTGCCCCAACTCTGTGTGCCAGACATGCCATTACTTCCTTTCGCACAATTGAGTACAGGTTGGGGATTGCCTTTTGTGAAAAGAAATTTCGTCCGGGTACCTTCCACTGCGGTGTCCCAATAGATACAATTTTTTTGAACGCCTCAGACTCCACCAGCTTGTATGGTAAAAGCTGGCGGACTAAGAGTTCAGATTCAAAGAGTATTCCAGCCACCAAGTTCTCTTAAAAGTCCTTTATTTCACATGGGGTCCCAAACAAACAGTTACAACGTTTCAAGCCACACCAGGCTATTAATCATGTATAATTAGATGCACCCTCACCTATTATTCAACATCCTGTGTTAGAATCCAACTGCACAACACTGCCATCTTGTGGATGCAATAATTCAATGCAACTCCAAATTCAACACAGGAGGTGAATAAACACATAGATAAAATCACTTAAAAAGACATATACAACCAAGTACAAATTTATAAAGAGGAACAATGTATAGCAAAACAATTTCAAACAGCTGATGTTATTTATGTTGTCAATAGAGAAAAAGAATTTTATCTTAATACATTATCACAGATTTTATCAGAGAAAAAGACTGCAGTCAAAATCTTTGTTCATACCCTTTGGCTTCATCCACTCTAGTTTATATACCCAGAACATCTCTCTCATGTTTAATAGTCGTTCCCTATCTCCCTATGTGGCAGAAATTAATAGACAACTATCTGACAATCAAGTATATCAAATACTAAATAGAGATCCAACCATTGATACTAATAAAGAAATTAAAAACATCTTAGACCTTGCAGTCAAGAGGGAAGTTATCACAGAGTCATTTAGAGAAGCTTTATATATTGATAATCCGATTAGACAGGTTATATATGTTTTGCCCAAGATACATAAGGCTAAAGAGAAACCCCCTGGTAGGCCAATTGTGGCAGGAATGGGTTCTGTTTTTTCATCTATCTCTGTTTTCTTAGACAAAATATTACAGCCATTTGTAAAACAAGTAAATTCCTATATTAGAGATACTAATGACTTCTTAAACAAAATGAAGGATCTTGGATATGTTGGAGATAAATTTATTTTATTTACTTTAGATGTTTCTAGTCTATATACCTCAATAAAACATACTAGTGGGGTTGAAGCTGTTTAGAATACATTGAGATCTAATAGCGACTATACTGAGAGAGAAATTGGGTTCCTTGTTGAATTGTTGTCTATCATATTATATCAGAATTATTTTTTGTTTGGAGATACATATTATTTACAAAAACAGGGAACAGCAATGGGCTCCAACGTCGCCCCCACATACGCCAACATTTTCATGAATAATTTTGAAGAATATTTTGTATATTCTCATCTATCTTTTCAACGTTATGGCGCCTCCTGGTGGAGATATATCAATGATGTGTTTGGCGTGTGGGGGGGCGACGTTGGTAGCCTCCTGTCATTTGTACAGGATCTTAATAATTCATTTACAGGTTTAAAGTTTACACTGAATATGAATGAGGTGAGGATTGAGTATCTTGATACTATTGTCTATAATAAGGAGGGATTTCTATATACTGATCTTTACACAAAGAGTACTGACAGGAACAACTTGCTGAAATATGGGAGCTACCATCCAGAAAATGTCTTTCAGGCAATCCCTAAAAGTCAGTTTACTCATGTGAAAAGAATAGTATCGGATCAAGAACAATGTAAATATAGATTGGAACAAATGGCAAACAAATTTATAAATAGAAACTATCCTCCGTCTTTGATCTCTAAACAATTAGATGCGATCATGAATGAGAACAATTCAGATAAGATAAATAAACAAAAAACGAAGTCAAACTGTATGATTTTTGTCACACAATTTAATAGGTTAAGTGATAAAATTACTGGTATCTTGAAGAAAAATTGGCATATAATAAAAGACTGCCATCCAGAAGTTTTGGAATTTAAATTTTATGGTGGCTTATAAGAAAAACAGAAGTATCAAAGATGAGTTGGTACATTTAGATATTGGTAGCTGTAAACAAGAGAGTCAGAAAACTATTGGGCCTAAGAGATATGGCTGCTACCCATGTCTGAATTGCTCCCACTGTAGCTCTATGATCAAAGGGGAAATTTTTTATCATCCCATTACTGGGAAGAAATATAAAATAAATAAGTATCTCACATGCAGGGCTACATACTGTATCTATCTTATTAAATGTCCGTGTGGCCAAAGTTATATTGGCGAGACCTGTAGAGAGGTAAGGGAGAGGATAATTGAACACAAATCTAATATAAGATGTAAGAATAAAGAAGCGCCAGTTTCCTCTCACTTCCTCTGTATGGGTCATAATATCAGTCAACTTAGGTTTCAAATTATTGAACAAGTAGATAAGCCTAGAAGGGGTGGAGATAGGGAACGACTATTAAAAATGAGAGAGATGTTCTGGGTATATAAACTAGAGTCATGAAGCCAAAGGGTATGAACAAAGATTTTGACTGGAGTCTTTTTCTCTGATAAAATCTGTGATAATGTATTAAGATAAAATTATTTTTTTTCTCTATTGACAACATAAATAACATCAGCAAATATACATGATTAAGAGCCTGGTGTGGCTTGAAATGTTGTAACTGTTTGTTTGGGACTTTTAAAGGTCTTTTCAGAAAACTTGGTGGCTGGAATACTCTTTGAATCTGGATTGACTGGGACCTGGCAAGTCCTTTTTTGTTCTGTGCCCCACTGAAAAAGCAAAGGTGTGCTGTTTCTTCAAAATCATTTGTGGATCAGGACTAAGAGTTCAGACAAGCCAGCTGTCAGACGCCGGGCAAGCGGGTGACTTGGGACATTGGCTTCTTACGCTCAAACATGTCCTTGACAGACACCTGACTGTGGACAGATTACCAGAAACTGCTACGGAAGAGAGACTGAGTGGCGGATGGTTGAGAGGGGGAAAGGAGTACAGCAGTGGTTGAGGTGGCTAAAGATGCTGGACCAGGAGGAGGATGGCGGCTTTGAGTTTGTGTGCTGCTTCTACTCACGTGTTCATCCCATCGTCGTTTGTGATGTGAGATCATGTGCCTTCGCAAAGCAGTTGTACCTATGTGGGTGTTGCACTTCCCATGACTCAGTTTCTTTTGGCACAGGTTGCAAATGGCATCGCTGTTGTCAGAGGCAGACACACAAAAAAAAGCCACACTGCTGAGCTCTGCGATGACGGCATTCTGGTGGTGGCAACAGCATGAGTTGATTGGCGTGCTGTCTGGCTGACCCTGGGTGCCGATGCATGCTGTCTGACTGTGCCACTATCTCCTTGCGATGACCTCCCCCTGCTTCCAACTCGTCTCCTCCTCTCTGTCTCCCCATCTGAACTTTCCCCCTCTTCTTCTTCTCTTCTAGCAGGCACCCACATGACATCCACGGACGCATCATCATCAACCGCTTCACTTGTATCTGGCAAATCAACAAAGGAAGCAGCAACGGGTACAACATCATCATCATCATCACACCATACATTAATTTCTGTAATGCTGCCTGACTGAGACATATCACTGTTATCTACATCCTCTGTCAATGATGGTTGTGCATCACTCATCTCTTCCAACTGATGTGTCAATAATTCCTCTGACAGATCAAGTGAAGCGGCTGTGGTGCTAGTGTTGGTGGTGGCGGCAGGCGGGCGAGTGGAACTGGTCACTTCAGAGTTGCCCGAAGCTAAGCTGGAGGTGGATGGTGCGTCAAGGTTACGAGTGGAAGCTGTAGAAGATTGGGTGTCCTTTGTTATAAAGTCAACTATTTCATCAGAACATTTCGTGTCCATGGTACGTGGCCTAACACTGGACATTTTTCTATGGCCAAAGAGAATCACAGCACCACAACCACGACGGCACCTGCGGGGTGGCCTGCCTCTGCCTGTCATTTTTTTTTTAAATGTAGACTTACACTATTATTAAAGAAAATATGAGTGGTGCCACTGGGCAAGTGGGCACAGTGACAGTATACACTGTGAGCATGACACAAAAAATCAGACTGATGTTTCACAGTAAAAAAAGTTTTTTTTTTTTTTTTTAAATATTTACACTACTGTTATAACAAATATGATTGGTAGCTTTACTTGGCAAGTGTGCCTGGCACACACACGCACATGATGGCAGGCAGGCAACTGAAATTAGATTACACTAGCAGACTGATGTTTCACAGTCAAAAATGTATTTTTTTAAAAAATTTACACTACTGTTATAACAAATATGAGTGGTGGCACTAGTTGGCAAGTGGGCACACACACTGGCAGGCAGGCAACTGCAATTAGATTACTCTAGCAGATTGATGTAAAAGTTTTTTTAAAAACAATTTACACTAATGTTACACCAGATATGAGTGGTGGCACTGAGGAAGTAGGCACAGTATATGCTGTGAGTCTGACACACAGGCTGGCAGTGGCAGGCTGGTCTGGCAACTGAAATTAGATTACACTAGCAGACTGATGTTTCACAGTCAAAAAAATTTTTTTTAAAATATTTACACTACTGTTACAACAAATATGAGTGGTACCACTAACTTGGTAAGTGGGACTGGCACACACGCTGGCAGGCAGGCAACTGCAATTAGATTATACTAGCAGACTGATGTTTCACAGTCAAAAAGTTTTTTTTTAAATATTTACACTACTGTTACAACAAATATGAGTGGTGCCACTAACTTGGCAAGTGGGCCTGGCACACACGTTGGCAGGCAGGCAACTGCAATTAGATTACACTAGCAGACTGATGTTTCACAGTCAAAAAAGTTTTTTTTTAAATATTTACACTACTGTTATAACAAATATGATTGGTGGCACTAGTTGGCAAGTGGGCCTGGCACACACACTGGCAGGCAGGCAACTGCAATTAGATTACACTAGCAGACTGTGTTTCACAGTCAAAAAAGTTTTTTTTTTAAATATTTACACTACTGTTATAACAAATATGAGTGGTGCCACTAGTTGGCAAGTGGGCCTGGCACACATGCTGGCAGGCAGGCAAATGCAATTAGATTACACTAGCAGAATGATGTTTCACAGTCAAAAAAGTTTTTTTTTTTAAATATTTACACTACTGTTACAACAAATATGAGTGGTGCCACTAACTTGGCAAGTGGGCCTGGCAAACACGCTGGCAGGCAGGCAACTGCAATGAGATTACACTAGCAGACTAATGTTTCACAGTCAAAAAAGTTTTTTTAAAAAAATATTTACACTACTGTTATAACAAATATGAGTGGTGCCACTAACTTGGCAAGTGGTCCTGGCACACACGCTGGCAGGCAGGCAACTGCAATAAGATTACAATAGCAGACTGATGTTTCACAGTCAAAAAAAAGTTTTTTTATTAAATATTTATGCTACTGTTAAAACACATATAAGTGGTGCCACTAACTTGGCAAGTGGGCCTGGCACACAAGCTGGCAGGCAGGCAACTTCAATAAGATTACAATAGCAGACTGATGTTTCACAGTCAAAAAGTTTTTTTATTAAATATTTACACTACTGTAACAACAAATATGAGTGGTGCCACTAACTTGGCAAGTGGGCCTGGCATACAAGCTGGCAGGCAGGCAGGCAACTGCAATTAGATTACACTAGCAGACTGATGTTTCACAGTCAAAAAAGTTTTTTTTTAAAATATTTACACTACTCTTATAACAAATATGATTGGTGGCACTTAGCAAGTAGGCCTCGCACACACACTGGCAGGCAGGCAACTGCAATTAGATTACACTAGCAGACTGATGTTTCACAGTCAAAAAAGTTTTTTTTTAAAATATTTACACTACTGTTACAACAAATATGAGTGGTACCACTAACTTGGCAAGTGGGCCTGGCACACACGCTGGCAGGCAGGCAACTGCAATTAGATTACACTAGCAGACTGATGTTTCACAGTCAAAAAAGTTTTTTTTTTAAAATATTTACACTACTGTTACAACAAATATGAGTGGTACCACTAACTTGGCAAGTGGGCCTGGCACACATGCTGGCAGGCAGGCAACTGCAATAAGATTACACTAGCAGACATGTTTCACAGTCAAAAAAGTTTTTTTTTAAATATTTACACTACTGTTATAACAAATATTATTGGTGGCACTTGTTGGCAAGTGGGCCTGGCACACACGCTGGCAGACAGGCAACTGCAATTAGATTACCCTAGCAGACTGATGTAAAAGTTTTTTTTTTTAAAAATTACACTAATGTTACCCCAGATATGACTGGTGGCACTGAGGAAGTAGGCACAGTATATGCTTTGAGCCTGACACACAGTCTGGCTGGCAGTGGCAGGCTGGCCTGGCAACTGAAATTAAATTACACTAGCAGACTGATGTAAAAGTTTTTTTTTTTAAATTTACACTAATGTTACACCAGATATTACTGGTGGCACTGAGCAATTAGGCACAGCATATGCTGTGAGGCAGGCAACTGCTATTAGATAACAAAGAAAAAAAAATGACTGATGTTCTAGCCCTGAAAAGTGTCATTACAGCAGAGATCAGATGAGTCCTTCAGGACTGTAGTGGACACTGAATACACTAGCCTAGCTATCAATTTCCCTATAAAATCAGCATCAGCAGCACTATCCCTCCTCTCACTAAGAATGCAGGATCAGAATGAATCTAAAATGGCTGCTGCCCAGGAGCTGGGAGGGTCTGGGAGGGAGTGTCTGCTTATGATTGGCTGAAATGTGTCTGCAGACTGTGAGATACAGGGTCAAAGTTTACTCAATGATGACGAATAGGGGGCGGATCGAACATCGCATATGTTCGCCCGCCGCAGCGAACGCGAACAAGCTATGTTCGCCGGGAACTGTTCTCCAGCGAACTGTTCGCGATATCATTAGTTAATATGTCAATTATTATTTCCAAAAATTTGGAAACTGTATGCTAAAAAGTCAAAAGAAGTCTAGCAGTATACAGGTATTAAGTGGAAATAACCAGGGGAGTGAATTGCAGGCTGGGATATGTTTTATAGTACATAGCTGTACCAGGCAAGCATAGGGATGGGCCACAAATCAGTTGTTACAAATCATCTTCTATTCCTGTGGAGACAGTATTTTCTCCACCCTCCCTCGAGACCTCCTTTATAGACAATGCCCTATTTAAACTGGAAAACTTTGCGTAGCTTTCAGCCACTGTAACAGGTTGCTCACATTGCACAGTAAAAGTTAATAAGGCCTATCATATATCCGTACCTCCAACCACAGAAAATCTGTGTCGGCATAGGCAATCATACAAGGAAGTTTGCTTCAAGGGCCAGTTTCTAATGACTATGACCACCTCAGGAAAATCTGGAGCCAGCTAATTCCCCCTTGAAAGTAAGCAAACAGTTGCAACACGTGTTTCAACCACATGTGAGAGCAGGACAAAGTCCTTTAATAATGTGGGTAAAATGCACATCGCAACCGTTTGCTTACTTTCAAGGGGAATAAGCTGATCCCCTCTTGACTGGATAACTCCAGCTTTTGATTAGGTGGTCTTAGCTGTTAGAAACCGGCCCTAGAAGTGAACCTTAGGACATATTACAGATATATGATGTGCCTCATTAACTTTTACTGTGCGATGTTAGCAACCTGTTACAATAGCTGAACGCTACGGGGAGGTATGCAGTTTAAATAGGGCATTGTCTATAAGGGAGGTCCTAGCATAGTTGACTCAAGAGCAATAGCTCCCACGAACTGTAATTCCGGAGTTTAATTTGTTTTTATATTGGTAGCTACCTTGACATTGGGCTGTACTTTTTTTTTTTAAACAAATCTTTTATTGAAATTGAAATAATAATTGCACAGGCTGTTTATGGAGTTACCTTGACATAACAGGTGAAAAGATCAATCTCAAGTTTCCTTTTTAGTATAACATATAGCTTGTGAAGTATATTTTACTATTCACAATTTAGGCCTAGATATCTATATAACCAGTACATCTTAATAGACAGTATGAGTGTAGTCTTTCATGTTGCACCTCTAGCAGGTTAGAGGGGGAAGATGCAGAATTGGGAGTGGGGGGAGGGTAGAATGTTACAAGGTGGTCGGAAACGTGAGTTTAGTGACAGTGTCTTTTTGAGACTAGGAGGATGGATGAGGGTGGGGTCTTTGGTATATGGTTCCCGTATTTGGCAATGCATGTTTATTTGATTTTTAGCTCATAAGACTCTTTCTTCCATTGCTTTGGGGAGATGTAGGTTATCCACCACTCCCTGCCATTTTGGAGGAATCACTTTTTTCCTCTTCCTAGCTATCAGAAGTTATGTGGAGATAAGGATATAGATTAACCCTTTAAGGACACAGCTTTCAGTTTGCTCAATTGTTTTATGATGGAAAAATTCCATCATATGTCCTTAAGAGGTTAAAATGCCTGTCTGTGTTTGGGTAAAATGGTAGTGTCAAGATGTAGGAGAGCTATACTTGCCTGTAATGGGGAGGGAAGTTCCAGATCCGTGCATAGTTTCATATTTTTGTTCCAGAAAGATCTCAGATATGGGCAGGTCCACTATATGTGTAGTGGGGTTCCCTGGTCGCTGCAGCAGCCTCTCCAACAGAGTGGGGAATGGACTGGATAGAGTTTCTGCAATTTAGATGGGACTAGATGCCATCTAGTTAGAAGTTTGTAGTAAAGTTCATACATTGTGACACAATGTATGGTATTTTTAGTCGTCGGTATTGCTTAGGCCCAATGTTTAGATTTGTACTTTTGCCTCTATTCCGATTCCCAGGCCAATATATGTGTGTTTTTCATGGTTAAGGTGTCCTGTATAAGACTTTTGTAGTTGAATAACACTGGTTTGAGCAGATGAAGTCTAGTTGTCCATCTAGTCCCCTATGTAGTTGGCTTTCTAGGGCTATCTCCAAGAAAGCCCTATGCCTTCATCAGTCTAAGTAAGTTAAAATACCACTTAGGTGGTATCTCAAGCTGGGTATGTATATCTGTCAGGCTAAGGAGTCTACCATTAGCATAAAAGTACACAGCTTGTCATAAGTAAGTGCATTTCCAGCTGAAATTGTGGGTATTCAAGAGGCCTTGTAGTAGACCTGATACATAGTGGGTTGGGGAAGGGTGGGGGGCAATCGAGGGGCTATGTCTAAGTTTGGACCATATGTCTTGGCATCCTTTAATTAAAGAGTTAGAAATAAGTGGTTTGTCAGAGCAGTGTGGTGGGATCTAAAGCAGATCCTCCAGTTCCACATATGCTGGTAGGGATGCCTGCTCCAAATCTTGCCACCTAGATGGGGGGAGATTACCATCCCAAGCTGAAACATTAAAGTTTTATGTTTGGTAGTCCTCTACCTCCCTTGTTTAGTGGTGCTTGTAGAATATGGGCTGCTACTTTGGTTTCGTTCCAAATGTAGGTATTAAACATCATCTGGAATGTACGTATTGTGGACATCAGAATTGAAATTGGTATACATCTAAAAAGATAGATCAATTTGGGAAGAACCATCATTTTAATCGCTACCAGTCTACCAAACCAGGAGACCTTGCCCAAGAGAAAGCCAATGGATTTAAGTAATGGTTAGTAATTATTATTAAGAGTGATTGTTTTATTGTGTGATAGAAAGACCCCTAAGTCCTTGATGCCCCTAGTTGACCATTTAAAAAAGAAGCATTTCAGGAGTTGTTTCTGCTCTCTAAGAGAATGTAGAATGCCTCAGTCTTTGCTACATTGACTTTGTAATGAGAGAGGGTACCAAACTGTTCAAGTAGTAACATCAGACATGGGAGGGATGTGAAATGATCTGTAAGGAATACTGTCAGGTCATAAGCAAAAAGGGCCAGTTTCTGTTCTGTGTCATGAAGAATAAGACCGTGTATGTCTCTATTTTTCCTAATGACGGTTGCTAGCGGCTCAATACATAGGGCAAACAGGATTGGGGATAAAGGACAGCCCTGCCTGGTTCCATTCGAGATTGAGATTTTAGAAGAACAGAAGCCAACTCCCCTTACTACAGCTGTTGGGGTCCCATATAATGCTTCTATCGCAGTGCACAGGGAGGAGGGCAGAACAAAGGCTAGAAGGGTCTGAAACTGTCACATCTTATGTGCCATTAAGGGTTAATTATTCTGCCTCTGTTTCATATTCCTTTCCTTTAAAAGGAACAACCCAATATCCTGTTGTTGCTTGGTATTAGCTGTGTATCTGGCAGATACTAGCCACGCTCCTCCAGGAATCTCTGGGTCTTATTGATTTTACTACTAACTAGCTTTGTTACTTATATTTTCTCCTCACCTTATTCAGAATTGCTCAGAGGATTTACCATCTTTACAAGCCTCTGTTTCTCATCGGATCTCCTTCTCTCCTGAACGGATCTCCGGACCACTCATCACCTTCC
This sequence comes from Bombina bombina, assembly GCF_027579735.1. Lineage (NCBI taxonomy): Eukaryota > Metazoa > Chordata > Amphibia > Anura > Bombinatoridae > Bombina > Bombina bombina. The sequence continues at coordinate 1,443,182,007 of NC_069499.1, read as the reverse complement.
TACATCTGACAGGCGGGTGACGTCACCGACGGCCGCTCTGTTTCACTTCCGTGAACGCCACGCTACAGACTAACAAGCTGTCCCATACCGCTGCAGACAAACAAGTTATTGACCTCCACTTCAAATCCTCAGCCAGTCTCGTTACATATCCTTGTCCATGCTTGGTAAGAGTACTTTGTACCTTTACTTTATCTAAAGCTTACGATTGAATATATATTAGAATTTTGTGTGAAACTCTATTTACTGAGCGTAACCCCATCTACTTTTTCTCAGTTAGAAGTGATGTTAAATTGTGAACTAAAATATCTTATAGTTCAGATATTGTACTCACAAACAACTATATTAAGCATTCCCAATATAAGGGTTAATAGAGGAAGGCATATACCTATTAAACATTTATTGGGAAAACACACCTACTAAACTCATGAACATCTCTTATCAAGTAACATTGTTGTTTTTCATTGAACATTGCATTTACATACAAAACTGTTGTTTGGATTATTACAGAAACATATAGGAGGAGCTTGTGGATGAAGGTCTTATAAAAGATAGGTGGGAAGCCAACAGGAGCAGGGGCATTGTGGCTCTTGAGGGATTCTACAGCTATTTTTAGTTCTTCAGTGGAAAAAAGGATGTTCTAAGTTGGTTACTGATCTGTCAGGGAGTTGTGGTAAGACTAGGTCTTCCAGGAACCGTCTTATTATGGAGGGGTCAGCTAGATGTGTCTCTCTAGAGTCACGTAGGTTGTAAAGATTTCTATAGTAGGTTGCAAACACTTCACCTATGTCTTTAGGGGAGTAAGCCATCCCCAAGCTTGTTTTGATAGCTGGAATACATCGTTGTGGACATCCTGTGTCTGAGTTTAGCTGCTAATAGTCTATCAGCCCTATTGCCCTTATGGTAAAATAGTTGCTGGAGCTTGCCCAAGTTAGATTGCACTCGCATACCCTCTTTCCTGTTTATTTCTTCCCTAATTATACCCACTTGTTGGGCTGTCTGATTGGTTGGGTTGTTTTTATTAGATAATTCTAAGAGTCTGATGTAAGAGTACAGCTTGGCCAGGGGGAGTTTCAGTAATTGTCTAGTGCTGGCTGATTTAGAAATTAAATAGCCTCTCATGTAGGCTTTGAAAGAAAGTTTCCCAAACCACCTCTAGGGTTGTGTCTCCCATGTAATTTATTTTAAAGAATTCCTGAATGGTTTTGGAGATCTCAGGTATTTCCCCCTCTGTAAGGCATTGTTCAGGAAGTCTCCAGACTGGGTGGCTACCAGAGAGACTGAGCAAAGAAAATTTTGCGTAGACTGACTATGGGCAGGCATTAATATGTGGAGAATGAAAGGGACAAGGAATCAGAAAACAGGAAGTATATGCGTGAGTAAGAGTTATGAAAAAAAAGTGTAATCTCTCTCGTTCAGGGAGAGTCATCTCCAAATATCGTAGAGATTATATTGGTATATTAATTTACAGAAAGCACCAGACATAGGCAGCCTTCAGGGGTCGTTTTATCCATATTGGGGTTCCAAACCATGTTAAGATCACCACCCAAAACGTAATGCCTTCTTTTAACTTTTTCTACTATGCCTAATAGGGAGCGGAGAAAGGGGATCTGTCTAGTATTGGGTGTGTATATGGAGATGAGAGTACAGAGGATATCATTAAAGGGACAGTACACTGTAAAATTGTTTTTATATGAATGTATTTTCAATGACTTGTTATACCAGATACAGAGTATAAAATGTATGAGAAATTGCATTTTTCGGTTTATTTGTGTATATGAAGTAGCTGGTTTAGTGCTTTTAAACCACAGTCTATTACAATGGGTTGAGCGTCAGGTAATATCAGATCTCATTATGTTATTACTTTTATTCACACAGACTTGCTTCCTTATCTTATATCTGTTTGTAAAGCAAAGCTCAATACTTAGAAAGGACAATGGAACATTAACATTTTATTACTTAACTATCCTGCCCCCACTGAGAGTGTAATCTCTTCTGCTGGCTGTGTTTACTTAGGCTATTCAATAGAATATACTCCAGTATAGAAACTTTCAGGGGGGACTTCCGGGGCGGTGCTCACAGAGCCATGCTGCTTCAACGCCGGCTCGCTAGTTTGAGCGTTCTATGCTAACCGCAAAGCCTATCTCCTAGCCAGCATCTTGGACCTACTGCTGAGCGGATACGTGTACCTGAAAACCGGTCCACAGGCGCCGAAGTCCCTGAATGGCGTAAGGCCGACTCGCCACGGTCACAGCTCGAGTGGTGTAAGCCCTTCGGGTCCGCGGAGACTGTCCGACGAAGGCCCAACACCATGTCTAAATGACATCCTTCAGACGCAACCTCGAAGTGAGACTCACCTTGCCTTGAATAATCTACGCTCACTACAACACGAATGGTCTATTACCTTCACATAAAAGCTACAGTCTGGTGATCCGCAGGTATTGCTCCCGTACCGCGGGCCGGTGAATCCGCTTGGTTACCTACAGTCGAGAGGAGAAGCTACAGACGTTCAACAGACCAGCTTACCCTTACAGCGGAACAACAAAGTCAGCCACTATCAGCTGTTGCCCGGTCTCAAGGGCGCATACAAAGCGAGAAGTCGCAGGTCTGTTGAGGCGATAGGTATTTCCTGCTTCTACAAAAGCCGCAGTCTGGCGGCTTGCAGGTGCCGTTCCCACAGCTTGGTGATCTGCGGGTACTGTCATCGCTACAGCATTAACTGCCTACTACCAGCATATAAAGGCCACATCTCAGTGCTCTGTAGGTACTGCTTCTATGCCGTCGGCCGGTGAAACTGCTAGGTTACCCACAGTCCACAAGAGAAGCTATAGACGCTTATCAGACCAGTCTATCCCTATAGCAGGAAAATAATAGCAAGTGACTGTCAGTTTCTTCCCGGCTCTAAGGGACTATATCGAACAAGAAGTTACCAGGTCGTCAAGGCGATAGATACCTTTTGCTGCTCTCGAGGTGGAGAGGCCTCCGATCTGCCTATAAGCTTGTAAAAGAAATCTTTTGAACCGCAGGAGTTATGTTTTGCTGACCCTATGGAGAAGAAAATGGATCTTTTAACCAGAGGAATCCTCAACATCTAGAAGATTCTTTTTTTTTCCCCTCTCTCCGTGGAGCGGTCATACGGATTGTTACCACTGCTCATCTGGCTTTTTCACAAAACTACCTAGTCATTTAGTTGTCTAGCAGTATCCCTGTTAACTGGTCTTGGCAAGAATCTGTTAAGACAGGACTGTCTCCATTATCTCTGGACATGCAAGTACTTTTTTAAGTTTGTTCCCTACTGTTTTTTTTTTTTTTTTTCCTCCCCATCCTTCTCATTTTCCGTGCTTGATACTTATTTTGCATTAAGTAACTTTAGTAGAATAAGACAATAGCTGTTTTTTCTATATCTTATCGCTTTATCTTAGCAAGCTAAAGTCATAGTTATATATACACAAAAAAAAAAAGGGGAAGAAAGAGAGAAAAAGAGCACAAATCCTGTTAAATTATGCTCCAGTGCGCAAAAAAGTTATGTGCTTACTATAATAATCTGATATCATAGATGGTCTAGGCTCGTATAACTAGATGGTTATCTGCTTTTTTCATGGTTTTCTCTATGTTACATATAACCCGTCTTAGGCATCTCTTAGAGGGTCAATTCTAGCAACTAACTAAATCAAAATATGCTTACCTATCTATTATTGTGTAAAGTGTATATGGTTTCTGTCTTTTTGTCTCTGTATACCAAATGACTGTTAAAAGCAATTAACTAAAGTAGTAAGTATATATGTTAAGAAGTCAAATATCTTAAATTTTGTCTGAACAAGATTAGTATCTGTAGATCAGGACAAACAAATATCTTTTTGTCATAGATATCATATCTATTAATATTAATAGGCTCTAGCTACACCGGTTTAATACACATAAAAAAAAAAAAAAAACACTTTCCACTCTATTTTTGCCACTTTTTTCTCTTTTTTTTTTCTTTTTTTCTCCTTTCACTGTAAGAAAAACACTGTCTGCCCTCCTTGGGGCTGTCCTTTTTTTTCCTTTTGTTTTTGCGTAGTGTTACACAATACCCGTCCCCCCACTCACCTGAATCCTTGATAAATATACATTCACTTTACTTTTTACACCTCCCACACTTTAATGGAAAGATTTGTCACACAGGTGAAACAACACTCACCCATAATGCCTGCAAAACCTAAAGACAAAAAAAGCAAACAAATGGATGCTAGTTCAGACTTCATATCAGAAGCTCTGGTCAATCCTCCTGATACACAAACTCTAATGACACAGTTGAGCCAATTATTCTTACCACAATTTGACTCTATTAAAAAAGACCTGTCAAATATCACATCCAGATTAGATCTTATTTCTACTGAAGTAAAACAGTTTGCTAATAGAATTTCAGAGGCAGAAACCAGAATCTCTGATCTAGAGGACCTAGTCAACACACATGAAAGCGTATTGCAAAAATATGACACTAGAATTAGCCACTTACAAAACCGCCTGGAGGACCTAGAAGATCGCTCCAGGCGAAACAACATAAGAATTGTTGGACTACCTGACACCCCTGAATATGAAGATTTACTACATTTTACATCTACTCTACTCCCACAAGCTCTAGGTTTTCCTCCACAACAACTCCCGTTATCAATAGAAAGAGCCCATAGAATTGGTCCCAGAAGGACCAACCAAGATGGCACAACCAGACATAGAATATGCATATTTAAATTGCTCAGATTTCAAGACAAAATCCAAATGCTTAAACTCTTTAAGGAAAGGGAAACATTTACTATAGCTAGCAAGAAAATTCTGCTATTCCAAGATTTTTCAAATGAAACTACCCTTAAAAGAAAAAACATGGCCCCGTACTGTACCCAATTGATCAACAGAGGAGAGAATGCACGTTTGCTTTATCCTGCAAGAATTGTAATAATAAAAGATGGTAATAGGATAACTCTTGATTCCATAGAGGTAGCGCAAAAATATATAGCTGATAGTTCATAATGGCAGTGTCAGTCGTACTTTTAGTCGGTCCTTTTTTGGTAGGGCCTTTCTTTTCTCTTGTCTTCTTCTGGGTTTTTTTTTTTTTTTTTTTCTTTCTCCCCCTCCCCCCCCCCACCATTCTCAGATGAGGATAGTTTTTTCCTGTTTGATACATTACTTAAACCAGCTCTAGACAAAAAAGGTAGAGAAAAATGTAAATATTTTTATAGACAATTATTTCTACAGGTTTAAGGTTAGCTGAGGAATTTAAACTCCTTTCCTGGAATGTCGGAGGGATAACGTCACCAATAAAGCGTAAAGCGATTATTCAAAGATTAGGTAAGCTAAATCCCAGTATCGCTTTCCTACAAGAAACTCATCTTAAAGACATTGAAATCCCTAAATTAAAAATTAAATGGGTCGGTGAAGTCATAGCCACCCCCTGTTCAATCAGAAAAAGTGGAGTTGCTATTCTAATTAACAAAAACCTCGCGTATAAAATCTTAAACATTGAAAAAGACCCTAAGACTAGATTCATATTACTTCACATTCAAATCCACAACACAAAACTACTATTATGTAACCTATATGCTCCAAATAACTTTTCTTCCAAATTCTGGAGTCTAATCCAGACTAAATTATTCCCTTTTATAAATCAGCACGTTATAGTTGGGGGCGATTTCAATATGTCAATATGTACTGAACTTGATAGACTTGACATCAGAAATAAAAAAGAATATGACCGACAAGCTAAATATTTCAAATCCTTTTGCTATGGGATGAAACTAGTTGATATTTGGAGAATTATTAATCCTGATACACGCGCGTTCACGTGCGAATCTAAAACTTATAAAACATTTTCAAGGATTGATTATATCCTAGTCTCTGAAACGTTATCAATCTTTCAGATAGATCCTCAGATAAATGATATTGTCATTTCGGACCATGCCAGTATATCGGTCTTGCTTCCCTCATTAACTCAAAACAAGAGTAAGAATCAAAATTTTCATTTCCCTAGATATCTGTATAATAATGCAAGATTTTCCTTATGGCTAAAACAAACATGGAGAGACTATTGTGCCAATAATATTTCTTATTTTAATAAGATAGAGATATTTTGGGAAGCCGCAAAAGCGGTTCTAAGAGGCCAGATTAAAGCCTATATGTGTTCTAAGCAAAAGAAAGCGACTGCTCAAGAAAGTTATATGTCTAATCTAGTCAAAAATACATATAAAAAATATATTAATATCCGAAATGATCTAAATTGGAGGAATTATCTTAAAGCCAGACAGGAAAGGGATATTGTAATAAGACAAAAAATACAAGAAGAAGAAATGAAAATTAATCTCTACTATAAAAGTTTTCATGGGTGCTCCGCTAAATATTTGGCTAAGCTGACAAAAAATAGGAAAAAAAAAAATTTTGTTCTGACCATAAGAGAAGATAATAATAAATACACAAACTCCCAAGAAATTGGGGATTTTTTTCACTCATATTATCAACAATTTTATACAAATAGGGAAACTGACACATTACAGGAAGAATTATTTTGGGCTAAGATGAATATCCCTAAAATAGAAGACACGGATTTGTCCGCTCTAAATAGCCCGATAACGCAAGATGAAATAAAGAAAGCAATAGATAAAACCAAATCCAATAAAGCAGCTGGACCTGACGGCTTACCGGCCGAATTTTTTAAAATCTTATCGGAAGAGATAGTAGAGACACTGGAAAAATTGTTTAACCATTATTTCAGTAAAAATCAACAGATCTCTAAAAATTTTACAGCAGCTATTATTTCATTAATATTGAAGAAAGATAAAGATCCAGAAGACCCTGCATCATATAGACCTATATCTGTTCTTAATACAGATTATAAAATTTTAACTTCTATCATAGCCTCCAGACTTGCAATCTCTTTTGATAAAATAATTCACCCTGACCAGACAGGTTTTATGTCCACACGAAACTCTTCTAAAAATATTCGTAAACTTTTGACTTGTATAGACTACCTATCGAATGCTGATAAAAGTGAACAGGAACAACCTGGTCAGGATATAGCTTTAGTTAGCCTGGATGCCGAAAAAGCTTTCGACGCGATTATATGGAACTATCTATTTAGATCTCTTCAGGAATTTGGCTTTAAAAATCAATTCACACAATTTATACATAATATTTATAACAATCCTATTTCATACCTTCTCATCAACAATAATTTGTCCGCTCCGCTGGTACTAGGAAGAGGTACAAGACAAGGCTGCCCCCTATCACCATTTTTATTTAACATTGCTTTAGAACCGCTAGCAATTTGGCTTAGGGAGACAATCACAGGTATTAGGTTTGGCACCCAAGTCTTAAAACTTCTTATATATGCAGATGATCTTCTCATTTTTTTAGATAATGTAGCACAGGAAATCCCCAGTGTAATGGAAAGCTTGAATACCTTTAGCTCTTTTTCCGGCTATAAAATTAACTACAATAAAAGTGAACTAATGTGGATCAAGGAAAATAGGCTCTCAAATTGTATCCATCCTTTCAGAACGTCGGAAATAGTGAAATATCTAGGTATCCATATTCATGCTAATCCTAAACTCTGGTATAAACTCAATATACCTCCTCTTATACAAAAAATTAAAATTGACTTAGAAAGTTGGGTATCGTTACCTATTTCACTGTCTGCTCGCGTCAATGTCATCAAGACGATTATATTCCCACGACTTTTATATCCGTTGCAGAACCTACCCTTATTCCTTCTTGCTTCCGATTTACGGAAATTATATTCTATATTCTCCAGATTTATCTGGAAGAACAAAAAACCACGTATCGCATTAAAAAAATTAATGCACCCTCGGGGTTCAGCCGGCCTTGCCTTACCTAATATCGAATTATATAATATCGCGTGTTTAGCCAAAATCGCTATAGATTGGTTAGCAGACACAAATACATTTTCTTGTCTGTCTATGGAAAGTTTTATGACATATCCTTTCTCTATCAAAGCTAGTTTACACTGTTCATATAAAGATCTACCTTCTAATATCAGTAGACTGATAACGATAAAAAATATTATTAAAGCCTGGCAAAAACTTTGTACTCTCCTAGGACTAGATTATTCTTTTTCCGAATTTCTCCCGATTATTGGCACGATAGATTTCTCTCCAGGACATACACAGGCCGTATTCAAAAGATGGGCCCACCAAGGACTTACAAATATGTATCAAATTCTTCATAATGATGGGTTCATCCATACATTTGAGTCTCTCGTTGTCCAATTCGGCCTCCCTAGAAAGGACATGTTTGCTTATTTTCAACTAAGACATTATGTCAGTAACCAATCATGGGGCCTGGACCGGTCTCTGGCATGGTCTGATATTAAAAAATGTATCTTGAAATTCAAAATAGGATTACCCTCAATTTCTCTTATGTACGATATCATGCTGAATAAACAGAGCCTTATTTTTCTTAATAGCACCTTTATTTTTTGGTCACGAGATTGTCCCAATCTAGAAGAGGGAGAAATAGAACAGAGCTGTAGCTTGGTTAATAGGAGCCGAGTCCCATCAAGTTGGAAAGAAGCACATTTCAAAATACTAAATAGGTTCTATATAACACCAGTTAAACTGTCAAAAATGTATATCTCACATTCCGCTAACTGTCCTCGCTGCTCATACCCTAAAGCAGATTTATTGCATATGTTTTATTACTGCCCAAGATTGATACAATTATGGAAAAAATTATCCTTCTGGTTAAAAAAACATTACGGTGTTGACATTCTGTTCAAACCAGAGAGTATTATTTTTCTCAATATCCAACTTAGCAATTCCCCTTTGAGACTAAAAACTTTGTCCTCAATTATATTATCAACTAGACATCTTATAGCAAAAAACTGGAAAGCGAAATCGGCCCCCTCTTTTTCAATGCTTACTCAGGGAATACAAAACCAAATAATTTTTGAGTCTTTTCATTTAAAATCCGCCAAAGAAAATAAAATAAAAAGATTCTTGCTAGACTGGCTACCAATAATCAAGTCATATTTACCTTCTATTCAAAAACGAATACTATCCCCGTTTTTAAGTTCAGATAGCTTTATGGAGTTAGTGGTACATGATGAATTCCCGGCATCATGGATTACCAGTCACAGAGAATAATTTCAAGATTGAACTAGACATTATACATAGGAAACATTGAGTGGGGTGGTGTCGGAGGGGTTTTTTCTCTTACTTTCCCCTTTTTCTTTTTTTTTTTTTTTTTTTTTTTTCTCTTTCTTCCCGCTTTATTCTGGTTTTCCCTTTTCTTCCTTCTTCTAGTATTAGGATAAAAATTCTAAGCCAAGTTTTTGTTTAGATACTGACAAATTATGGAGAAATGAAAGAAAAATGTGAAATTTCTTGCAATGTATTTTTGATTTAAAGTTTGTTATTGTGCCCTGCGTGGCAGATATATTTTTTTTGATCAGTATAGTGTATTATTTTTCTGATGGCTTATGTAATAAATAAAAGATTTAAAAAAAAAAAAAAAAAGAAACTTTCAGTATAGGTTGGGAAACCACAAGCTAAATCAGCTATTTCAAATGCCAAATTAAGGGTAAAGAAGTAACTTGTAAACAATTTAAAACACTCCAGCAGGTAAAATGAATCATTGGGAACAGTTTAAAGGTGAGAAAATTTTTGGGTGAACTGTCCCTTTAAGTTTGCATATCACAAAGAGGTAAATATACAAAGTGCAAAGTAGGAGCGCCATCTTCATAAGAAGAGTGGCTTAAGTGCAGTGTAGAAATGTATTATATATGCAAGTGTAACTTTAAATAGAACATGCATACAGTACCTGGCAATATGTCTGACCATCAGTTATATTCAATGATAACTATTATATTAAATTATAAGCAAGAGCACGTGCTTGAGAAACTTATTAAACAAAATGTTATACACAAATCAACAGAAAGTGCAAAATAAAAAAAATATATTTTTTTGTTGTTGATTTGTGTATAACTTTTTGTTTAATAGGTTTCTCAAGCATGTGCTCTTGCTTATAATTGAATATAATAGTTATCATTGAATGTAACTGATATAATTTGCACATCCTGTAACTGCACATGGACATATTGCCAGGTACTGTATGCATGTTCTATATAAAGGTACACTAATAATTCCTATTTAAAACTAAATAAAAACTTACCTGTAAAAAAAACCCCTAAGGCCTAGATTTAGAGTTGGGCGGTAGGCGCCAAAACCAGCGTTAGAGGCTCCTAATGCTGGTTTTGGGCTACCGCCGGTATTTAGAGTCAGTCATTAAAGGGTCTAACGCTCACTTTGCAGCCGCGACCTTTCCATACCGCAGATTCCCTTACGTCAATTGCGTATCCTATCTTTTCAATGGGATCTTTCTAACGCTGGTATTTAGAGTCGTGTCTGAAGTGAGCGTTAGAATTCAAACGACAAAACTCCAGCCGCAGAAAAAAGTCAGTAGTTAAGAGCTTTCTGGGCTAACGCCGGTTTATAAAGCTCTTAACTACTGTGCTCTAAAGTACACTAACACCCATAAACTACCTATGTACCCCTAAACCGAGGTCCCCCCACATCGCCGCCACTCAATTAATTTTTTTTAACCCCTAATCTGCCGACCGCCACCTACGTTATACTTATGTACCCCTAATCTGCTGCCCATAACACCGCCAACCCCTATATTATATTTATTAACCCCTAACCTGCCCCCCACAACGTCGCTGCCAGCTACCTACAATAATTAACCCCTAATCTGCTGACCGCAAAGCGCCGCCACCTACGTTATCCTTATGTACCCCTAATCTGCTGCCCCTAACACCGCCGACCCCTATATTATATTTATTAACCCCTAATCTGCCCCCTCAATGTCGCCTCCACCTGCCTACACTTATTAACCCCTAATCTGCCGAGTGGACCGCACCACTACTATACTAAAGATATTAACCACTAATCCGCCTCACTCCCGCCTCAATAACCCTATAATAAATAGTATTAACCCCTAATCTGCCCTCCCTAACATCGCCGACACCTAACTTCAATTATTAACCCCTAATCTGCCGACCGAATCTCGCCGCTACTGTAATAAATGGATTAACCCCTAAAGCTAAGTCTAACCCTAACACTAACACCCCCCTAAGTTAAATATAATTTAACCCCTTAACGACCGAGGACGTGCAGGGTACGTCCTCAAAAAAAAGGCAGTTAATGCCTGAGAACGTACCCTGCACGTCCTCGGTGTGGAAAGCAGCTGGAAGCGATCCTGTTTGCTTCCAGCTGCTTTCCGGTTATTGCAGTGATGCCTCGATATGGAGGCATCCTGCAATAACCTTTTGAAGCCATCCGATGCAGAGAGAGCCACTCTGTGGCCCTCTCTGCACCGGAGATCGGTGGCTTCCTTCGTTGGTGGGTGGGAGCAGTACCGGGAGGCGGGTGGCGGCCATCGATGGCCCTGGAGATGTGGAGGAGGGCGGGATCGTGGGCGGGGATGCCCGGGGGCGCGCACAGACGCGCGCGCGTGCACGGGAGGGCGGGCGCGGGCGCGTGCACGGGGAGGGAGCGGGTGGGAACCGCTACACTACAGAAAAAGGCAATCAGTTAAAAAAATGTTAAATAAAAATACGATCAATGAGGTGGTGGGGGTTTGTGGTGGGGGGGGGGGGGTGGGGGGGGGTGGGGGGTGTTTGGGGAAGCTACACTACAGAAAAAAAAAACACTAAGAAAAAAAAAAAAAAAGCCCTTTTTTGTGCAAGCTGGGTACTGGCAGACAGCTGCCAGTACGCAAGATGGCCCCCAATAAGGCAGATAGGGAAGGGTTACAGAGCTGTTTTGGGGGGGATCAGGGAGGTTGGAGGCTAAGTGGGGTCCTACACAGCAGAAGAATTATTTTTTTATTTTTTTAAAAAACCTAAACCCCCCAAAAAGCTTTTATTTTAGTACTGGCAGACTTTCTGCCAGTACTTAAGATGGCGGGGACAATTGTGGGGTGGGGGAGGGAAGGGAGCTGTTTGGGAGGGATCAGGGGGTCTGATGTGTCAGGTGGGAGGCTGATCTCTACACTAAAGCTAAAATTAACCCTGCAAGCTCCCTACAAACTTCCTAATTAACCCCTTCACTGCTAGCCATAATACACGTGTGATGCGCAGCAGCATTTTGCGGCCTTCTAATTACCAGAAAGCAACGCCAAAGTCATATATATCTGCTATTTCTGAACAAAGGTGATCCCAGAGAAGCATTTACAACCATTTGTGCCATAATTGCACAAGCTGTTTGTAAATGATTTCAGTGAGAAACCTAAAATTGTGAAAAATGTAACGTTTTTTTTTATTTGATCGCATTTGGCGGTGAAATGGTGGCATGAAATATACCAAAATGGGCCTAGATCAATACTTTGGGTTGTCTACTACACTACACTAAAGCTAAAATTAACCATACAAGCTCCCTACAAGCTCCCTAATTAACCCCTGCACTGCTGGGCATAATACACGTGTGGTGCGCAGCGGCATTTAGCGGCCTTCTAATTACCAAAAAGCAATGCCAAAGCCATATATGTCTGCTATTTCTGAACAAAGGGGATCCCAGAGAAGCATTTACAACCATTTGTGCCATAATTGCACAAGCTGTTTGTAAATAATTTCAGTGAGAAACCGAAAGTTTGTGAAAAAATTTGTGAAAAAGTGAACGATTTTTTGTATTTGATCGCATTTGGCGGTGAAATGGTGGCATGAAATATACCAAAATTGGCCTAGATCAATACTTTGGGATGTCTTCTAAAAAAAAATATATATACATGTCCATTGATATTCAGGGATTCCTGAAAGATATTAGTGTTCCAATGTAACTAGCGCTAATTTTGAAAAAAAGTAGTTTGGAAATAGCAAAATGCTACTTGTATTTATGGCCCTATAGCTTTCAAAAAAAGCAAAGAACATGTAAATATTAGGTATTTCTAAACTCAGGACAAAATTTAGAAACTATTTAGCATGTTTTCTTTTTGGTGGTTGTAGATGTGTAACAGATTTTGGGGGTCAAAGTTAAAAAAAGTGTGGTTTTTTTCCATTTTTTCCTTATATTTTATAAAATTTTTTATAGTAAATTATAAGATATGATGAAAATAATGGTATTTTTAGAAAGTTAATTTAATGGCGAGAAAAACGGTATATAATATGTGTGGGTACAGTAAATGAGTAAGAGGGAAATTACAGCTAAACACAAACACCGCAAAAATGTAAAAATAGCCTTGGTCCCAAGCGGACAGAAAATGGAAAAGTGCTGTGGTCATTAAGGGGTTAAATCTAACGAAATAAATTAACTCTTATTAAATAAATTATTCCTATTTAAAGCTAAATACTTACCTGTAAAATAAACCGTAATATAGCTACAATATAAATTATAATTATATTGTAGCTATTTTAGGATTAATATTTATTTTACAGGTAACTTTGTAATTATTTTAACCAGGTACAATAGCTATTAAATAGTTAAAAACTATTTAATAGTTACCTAGTTAAAATAATTACAAAATTACCTGTAAAATAAATCCTAACCTAAGTTACAATTAAACCTAACACTACACTATCAATAAATAAATTAAATACAATGCCTACAATTATCTACAATTAAACCTAACACTACACTATCAATAAATAAATTAAATACAATTTCTACAAATAAATACAATTAAATAAACTAACTAAAGTAAAAAAAATAAAAAAGAACTAAGTTACAAAAAATAAAAAAATATTTACAAACATAAGAAAAATATTACAACAATTTTAAACTAATTACACCTACTCTAAGCCCCCTAATAAAATAACAAAGACCCCCAAAATAAAAAAATGCCCTACCCTATTCAAAATTACAAAAGTTCAAAGCTTTTTTACCTTACCAGCCCTTAAAAGGGCCCTTTGCGGGGCATGCCCCAAAGAATTCATCTCTTTTGCCTGTAAAAAAAAAACATACAATACCCCCCCAACATTACAACCCACCACCCACATACCCCTAATCTAACCCAAACCCCCCTTAAATAAACCTAACACTAAGCCCCTGAAGATCTTCCTACCTTGTCTTCACCATGCCAGGTATCACCGATCGTTCCAGGCTCCAAAATCTTCATCCAAGCCCAAGCGGGGGCTGGCGATCCATAATCCGGCAGCTGAAGAGGTCCAGAAGAGGCTCCGAAGTCTTCATCCTATCCGTTCCGATCAGCCAATCAGATTGAGCTCGCATTCTATTGGCTGATCGGAACAGCCAATAGAATGCGAGCTCAATCTGATTGGCTGATTGAATCAGCCAATTGGATTGAACTTTATTCTGATTGGCTGATTCCATCAGCCAATCAGAATTTTCCTACCTTAATTCCGATTGGCTGATAGAATCCTATCAGCCAATCGGAATTCGAGGGACGCCATCTTGGATTCTTTAAAGGAACCGTCATTCGTTGGGAAGTCGTCGGAAGAAGAAGATGGGTCCGCGGTGGAGGTCTTCAAGATGGAGACGGTCGTCATCGGATGAAGATAGAAGATGCCGCTTGGATCAAGATGGTTGCCGGTCCGGATCGCCTCTTCTTCCCAGATAGGATGAAGACTTCGGAGCCTCTTCTGGACCTCTTCAGCCGAGAGATTATGGATCGCCAGCCCCCGCTTGGGCTTGGATGAAGATTTTGGAGCCTGGAACGATCGGTGATACCTGGCATGGTGAAGACAAGGTAGGAAAATCTTCAGGGGCTTAGTGTTAGGTTTATTTAAGGGGGGTTTGGGTTAGATTAGGGGTATGTGGGTGGTGGGTTGTAATGTTGGGGGGGGTTATTGTATGTTTTTTTTTACAGGCAAAACAGCTGAATTCTTTGGGGCATGCCCCGCAAAGGGCCCTTTTAAGGGCTGGTAAGGTAAAAGAGCTTTGAACTTTTGTAATTTCGAATAGGGTAGGGCATTTTTTTATTTTGGGGGTCTTTGTTATTTTATTAGGGGGCTTAGAGTAGGTGTAATTAGTTTAAAATTGTTGTAATATTTTTCTTATGTTTGTAAATATTTTTTTATTTTTTGTAACTTAGTTCTTTTTTTATTTTTTGTACTTTAGTTAGTTTATTTAATTGTATTTATTTGTAGGAATTGTATTTAATTTATTTATTGATAGTGTAGTGTTAGGTTCAATTGTAGATAATTGTAGGTATTGTATTTAATTTATTTATTGATAGTGTAGTGTTAGGTTTAATTGTAACTTAGGTTAGGATTTATTTTACAGGTAATTTTGTAATTATTTTAACTAGGTAACTATTAAATAGTTCTTAACTATTTAATAGCTATTGTACCTGGTTAAAATAATTACAAAGTTGCCTGTAAAATAAATATTAATCCTAAAATAGCTACAATATAATTATAATTTATATTGTAGCTATATTAGGGTTTATTTTACAGGTAAGTATTTAGCTTTAAATAGGAATAATTTATTTAATAAGAGTTAATTTATTTCGTTAGATTTAAATTATATTTAATTTAAGGGGGTGTTAGGGTTAAAGTTAGACTTAGCTTTAGGGGTTAATAAATTTATTAGAGTAGCGGTGAGCTCCTGTCGGCAGATTAGGGGTTAATACTTGAAGTTAGGTGTCGGCAATGTTAGGGAGGTCAGATTAGGGGTTAATACTATTTATTATAGGGTTATTGAGGCGGGAGTGAGGCGGATTAGGGGTTAATACATTTATTATAGTAGCGCTCAGGTCCGGTCGGCAGATTAGGGGTTAATAAGTGTAGTTAGGTGGAGGCGACGTTGGGGCAGCAGATTAGGGGTACATAGGGATAATGTAGGTGGCGGGGTTGTACGGAGCGGCAGATTAGGGGTTAAAAATAATATGCAGGTGTCAGCGATAGCGGGGGCGGCAGATTAGGGGTTAATAAGTGTAAGGTTAGCAGTGTTTAGACTCGGGGTACATATTAGAGTGTTAGGTGCAGACGTAGGAAGTGTTTCCCCATAGAAAACAATGGGGCTGCGTTAGGAGCTGAACGCGGCTTTTTTGCAGGTGTTAGTTTTTTTTTTAGCTCAAACAACCCCATTGTTTTTTATGGGGGAATCATGCACGAGCACGTTTTTGAAGCTGGCCACGTCCGTAAGCACCGCTGGTATCGAGAGTTGCAGTGGTGTTAAATTATGCTCTACGCTCCCTTTTTGGAGCCTAACTCACTGAAAACCCAGCCATTCTGTGAACTCTAAATAGAAAAAAGCATGCGTAGCTAACGCACCCCTTTGGCCGCAGAACTCTAAATCTAGGCGTCTGTTAGCTACAAAATAACTAATAGTTGTATTGTAACTATGTTAGGTTTTATTTTTATTTCAAAGATAAGTATGTATTTATTTTAACTAGGTAGACTAGTTAGTAAATAGTTATTAAGTATTTAATAATTACCTAGTTAAAATAAATACAAACTTACCTGTGAAATAAAAATAAAACCAAACGGCTACGAGTTTTGCGTTAGAGGCTATGCGGTGCAGTTACCTGCAGCGCTGGAATTACAGGTTTTTACAAACCCGGTGTTAAAAGGCAAGAAGTGAGCGTTGAGCAAAATTTTGCTTCTTACCGCATTCTAATACCAGCGCTGCTTAAGTCAGCGGTGATCTGGTCGTACGTGCTCGTGCACAATTTCCCCATAGAAATCAACGAGGAGAGCCGGCTGAGAAAAGGTCTAACACCTGCAAAAAAAGCAGCGTAAAACTCAGTAACGCAGCCCCATTGATTCCTATGGGGAAACAATAGGATTTTTTCTACCTTAATTCCGATTGGCTGATAGAATTCTATCAGCCAATCGGAATCTAAGGGACGCCATCTTGGATGACGTCACTTAAAGGAACCGTAATTCAGTAAGAAGACTTTGTTTGAAGAGGATGCTCCGCGTCTGATGTCTTGAAGATGGAGCTGCTCCGGGTCGTATGGATGAAGATAGAGGATGCCGTCTGGATGAAGACTTCTGCCCGTCTGGAGGACCACTTCGCCCGGCTTGGATGAAGACTTCTCCCGGCTTCGTTGAGGACTTCAGCCTGGTTGGTTTAAGACTTCTGCCACTTCTTTGAGGATGAATGTCTGGTCTTCAGAACATTAAGTCGATCTTCAGGGGGTTAGTGTTATGTTTTTAAAGGGTGTATTGGGTGGGTTTTATTTTTTAGATTAGTGTTTGGGCCGCAAAAGAGCTAACTGCCCTTTTAAGGGCAATGCCCATCTAAATGCCCTTTTCAGGGCAATGGGGAGAAGCTTAGGTTTTTTTTAGATAGTATTTTATTTGGGGGGTTGGTTGTGTGGATGGTGGGTTTTACTTTGGGGGGGTTGTGTATATATTTTATTTACAGGTAAAAGAGCTGATTTATTTGGGGCAATGCCCCGCAAAAGGCCCTTTTAAGGGCTATTGATAGTTTACTTTAGGTTAGGGTTTTGTTTTATTTTAGGTTTTTTTTTTTATTTTGATCCGGCTATTAGATTAGGTGTAATTAGTTTAAATATCTTGTAATTTGTTTATTATTTTCTGTAATTTAGTGTTTGTTTTTTGTAATTTAGCTAATTTAATTTAATTTATTTAATTGTTTTTAATTTAGTTAATTTATTTAATTTTAGGGTTAGGTTAGGTGTTATTGTAACTTAGGTTAAGTTTTATTTTACAGATACTTTTTTATTTTTTTTAGCTACGTAGTTATTAACTATTCTACCTAGTTAAAATAAATACAAACTTGCCTGTAAAATAAAAATAAAGCCTAAGCTAGCTACAATGTAACTATTAGTTATATTGAAGCTAGCTTAGGGTTTATTTTATAGGTAAGTATTTAGTTTTAAATAGGAATTATTTTGGTAATAATATTCATTTTCATTTAAATTTATTGTAATTATATTTAAGTTAGGGGGTGTTAGGGTTAGGCTTAAGTTTAGAGGTTAATACATTTAGTATAGTGGTGGCGACGTTGGGGGCGGCAGATTAGGGGTTAATAAATGTAGGTAGGTGGCGGCGATGTTAGGGCTGGCAGATTAGGGGTTAATAATATTTAACTAGTGTTTGTTAGGTGGGAGTGCGGCGGTTTAGGGGTTAATATGTTTATTATAGTTGTGGTGATGTCCGGAGCGGCAGATTAGGGGTTAAAAATCTTATTTTAGGGTTTGCGATGTGGGAGGGCTTCATTTTGGTGGTTAATAGGTAGTTTATGGGTGTTAGTGTACTTTTTAGCACTTTAGTTATGAGTTTTATGTTGCGGCGTTGTACCATAAAACTCTTAACTATTGACTTTTAAATGAGTTAGGGATCTTGGAGGTAGAGGGTGTACCGCTCACTTTTTGGCCTCCCAGGACAGACTCGTAATATCAGTGCTATGGAAGGCCCATAGAAAAAAGACTTTACAAAGTTTACGTAAGTCGTTTTGCAGTAAGACCAAAAAAGTGTGCGGTGCACCTATACCTGCAAGACTCGTAATACCAGCGGGTGTAAAAAAGCAGCGTTAGGACCTGTTAACGCTGCTTTTTTACCCTAACGCACAACTCTTAATCTAGCCGTAAAATAGCTACGATATAACTATTAGTTATTTTGTAGCTAGCTTAGGTTATTTTACAGGTAAGTATGTATTTAGTTTTAAATTGGAATTATTTAGGTTATAATTTAAGGTTTATTTAGATTTATTTTAATTATATTTAATTAGGGGGGGTTAGATTTAGGTTCAGGGTTAGGTTAGGGTTAGGCTTATGCTTACGGTTAGGGTTACGTTAGGGTTATGGTTAGGTTTAGGGGTTAATATAATTATGTACTGTTAGTGATGTGGGTGGCCAGAGGTTTAGGGGTTAATAACTTTAGTATAGTGGCGGCAATGTTAGGGCCAGCAGATTAGGGGTTAATAACTGTAATGTAGGTGGCGGCGATGTTAGGGTCAGCAGATTAGGGTTAATAACTGTAATGTAGGGGCGGCGATGTTAGGGGAAGCAGATATGGGGTTAATAAGTGTATTTTGGTGTCAGCGATATCAGGAGCGGCACATTAGGGGATAATATTTTTATTTAGGTGGCTGCGATGTTAGGGGCAGCAGATTAGGGGTTAATAACATTATGTAGGTTGCGGCGATGTAGCGGGCAGCAGATTAGGGGTGTTTAGATGTGGTTTTTATGTTAGGGTGTTAGGTTTAAACATAACTTTTCCTTTCCCGCGAACGCAGGTGATAGGCTTCTTTTAGCCGGCTCTCCCCATTGATGTCTATGTGGAAATTGTGCATGAGCACATCAAAGCATCGCTTGTATTTAAGTGAGGTATGGAGCTAAACGCCAC
Source organism: Bombina bombina (assembly GCF_027579735.1). Lineage (NCBI taxonomy): Eukaryota > Metazoa > Chordata > Amphibia > Anura > Bombinatoridae > Bombina > Bombina bombina. Next base: position 1,443,162,749 of record NC_069499.1, on the reverse strand, counting down.
CATATCGCCCGCTCAAGCCAGGTTTTTCTAAACCTCTAATAGCAGCCCTATAGGAAGGTGAAACAACAACGCTTTTGTGGCCTCTTTAAAATCCCTATAGCGCTCAAAACTCATAATCTGGCTGTATGGTTGGTAACATAACTCCACCTAATATGTGTACCATATATACGGCTAGATTACGAGTTTTGCGTTAGAGGCTATGTGGTGCTAACAAGCAGTTTATGCTCACCGCTCACTTACAGAAAGCGCTGGGGTTACAGGTTTTTCCAAACCCGGAGTTAACCACAAAAAAGTGATCGTAGAGCAAAATTCTGCTCAACATCTCACCTCAATACCAGCGCTGCTTACGCTAGCGGTGAGCTGGTAAAGCATGCTTGTGCACGATTTCCCCATAGGTACCAATGGGGGAGAGACAGCTGAAAAAAAGTCTAACACCTGCAAAAAAGCAAAGTTTAGCTCCTAATGCAGCCCCATTGATTCCTATGGGGAAAATACATTTATGTCTACATCTAACACCCTAACATGAACCCCGAGTCTAAACACCCCTAATATTACACCTATTAACCCCTAATCTGCTGCCCCCAACATCACAGACACCTACATTATTTTATTAACCCCTAATCTGCCACTCCTGACACCATTGCCACCTATATTATACTTATGAACCCCTAATCTTCTGCCCCCAGCATCGCCGACACCTACATTATATTTATTAACACCTAATCTGCCAACCCCAATGTCGCCGCAACCTACCTACACTTATTAACCCCTATTCTGCTGCCCCCAACATCAACGCCACTTTATTAAAGTTGTTAACCCCTAAACCTAAGTCTAACCCGAAATCTAATCCTAACACCCCCTAATTTAAATATAATTTAAATAAATCTAAATAAAATTACTATCATTAACTAAATAATTCCTATTTAAAACTAAATACTTAACTGTAAAATAAACTCTAAGCTAGCTACAATATAACTAATAGTTACATTGTATCTATCTAAGGTTTTATTTTTATTTTACAGGCAAGTTTGTAATTATTTTAACTAGATAGAATAGTAATTAAATAGTTATTAACTATTTAATAACCGCCTAGCTAAAATAAAGACAAAAGTACGTGTAAAATAAAACCTAACCTAAGTTACAATTACACCTAACACTACCACTATAATTAAATTAATTCCCTAAATTAAATACAATTATATAAAGTACAAAAAAAACACACTAAATTACAGAAAATAATAAAAAAATTACAAGATTTTTAAATTTATTACACTTAATCTAATCTCCCTAACAAAATAAAAAGCCCCCCCCCAAAAAAAATAAAAAAAGCCCTACCCTACACTAAATTACAAATAGCCCTTAAATGGGCCTTTTGCAGGGCATTGCCCCAAAGTAATCAGCTCTTTTACCTGTAAAAAAAATACAAATCCCCCCAACATTAAAACCCACCACCCACACAACCAACCCTACTCTAAAACCCACCCAATCCCCCTTAAAAAAAAATCTAAGGAGACGTCTTCATCCAACCGGGCAGAAGTGGTTCTCCAGATGGGCAGAAGTCGTCATCCAAGCCGGGCAGAAGTGGTCCTCCACACGGGCAGGTCTTCATCTAGACGGCATCTTCTATCTTCATCCATCCGGCGCAGAGCAGGTCCATTTTCAAGACATCTGACGCGGAGCATCCTCTTCATCCGGAGTCTTCTTACTTAATGAAGGTACCTATTGGAACAGCCAATAGAATGCCAGCTCAATCCTATTGGCTGATGGATTTTTTCTACCTTAATTCCGATTGGCTGATAGAATTCTAATTTGTGTGTGTGGAGGGGGAGAGTAGCATAAGGGCCATTCGTCCCATCAATCTTATGTATTGGAGTGATTATGTATGTGAAGGAACTTTTAAAACGTGTAGGTGCTGATTTAGTTAGGATATCACTTTAAAGTTGAATGGATTAGTTATGGCAATAAGTGAGACACCACAGGGGTGTTATTTTCGCTGACTCTTTTAAGGGCCTAAAAATCGAGGATTTTAGTGGTAATATCAATAGTCAGTGGAATAGCTACAATTCAGTAGAGGGAGTTAGTGCTAGAAAAGGGCTTAAGTGTCTATCATAATAAAAATAGTTTGGCCTTAGGCTGCCCTAATTTTCCTCTATGTTTTATGGACTCAGTCCTAGTCAATGTATTGTTTACAAGGCTAATTATATTCACCCTGATGGGGGCTCTATTGCTATATATTGAGGCAGCATACCTATGTACATGTGTGGGGTGTATTGCCAGCTAAGGACTGATCCCTAAATTGTGGAAGTTGATGGGTGAGGAGAATATTTAACATTTGTAGAGCATAACATATATAAAACTTATGTCTTTGTACATATCAACCTTAATTAAGTAAGAAGAATTACATAATTTCACTCAATATCACATTACTTCAGGGGTAGGTCTCCTCACATACTGCCTTTAGGTGGCAGATCAGCTGGGTAGGTGAAAGGGGTAGTCCTTATAGTAAAGGGGATGTAGCCATCAGCTGTAGAGTATCAGGATGGCAGTTCCCAACTAGGCAGAGGTGGAAACATTTAGCCACATGTTGGGCAGGAGAGTGGGGTGGTCCTTAGAAAAGGAATACAAAGGACCTGTTGTGATTCATGCTTACTTCATGGACAGTTTCCATTCAGAAAAGTAAAGAAAAAACAAAAAAGAAGAAGAATCTGGACTCATTAGGTAAAGATAGTAGCAGGATCGGCTGAGTTCTGCCTCTTCTTGTTGTGAGGTACTCTCTGGGCGAGAGGCTGCCATTATCTTGCATTGGATGTAGCTGCTGGGTTCCAGGAACATCTTCAGGGTCGGGGGTAGATTCTGTCAGGAGTTCCCATCTCTGCAGCATCTCTCTGGCCTGCTGGACATTTGAGGCAACATACTGCTGGCTGTCTTTAGTTATAAAAATTCTCACTGGAAAGCCCTCATGGTATTTGATATTATTGTCCCTTAGCACTTTGGTGCAGAATTTAAATGTTTCTGTAGCTGAAGAGTATGAGGTAACAAGTCAGGGAATATCTGAAGATCTGAGAAATCCTTTAGAATTGCTCTCAATATTTTCTCTCGAAATGTATAGTAATTTAGGCGCACTATAACTTCCCTGGGTTTGTCACCCTCCATCGATCTCGGACATAAGGCTCGATGCGCTCTATCTACTAATGCCTCAGACTCACTGGTGGTCCCCAGAACAGACTTGAAGAGCTCTTGAAGGAAGTCCCCTAGGTCCTGGGGTAGTACTGTCTCAGGAACCCCTCTAATTCTTAAATTGTATGACCTATCTTCCAGGTCTGCCAATTTATTTTCAAGGTCTGAGATTTGTGTTGCGAGGTACTGGGAGTAGTTTAAAAGATTGGAATGGTAAATCATGAGATCTTCCTGTTTTCGCTCCAGTGTATCAGTTCTTTCCCCTATTGAGGATATATCTCTCTTGAGGTCTGCATGAGCTTTGTCACATTTTTTAGAAAGGGAGTCATTGTGAGATGCCAAAAGTGATTTAATAGAGTCTACAAGGTTATTGGACTGTGAGTCAGATTGTAGATTAGAAGCAGTGTTGTGTTTTAAAGTTGCCTTTACTTAGGTGTCGAGCACGTTTCCTTGGTCCAGACTCTCCTTGTCTGAAGAGGTATGTGTTGATAAAGATGATTTATGGAAGTGAACTGCCACAGTTCTCTTAGGAGTGGAGGAGCCTTTGTGCTTCCTTTTGAAGGCTAGAGACATTTAAATGTATTTATGTATCTAGGAGGATAGATTGGGAGAGTGAGATTTCTGGATGATTCTTCCTCTTCTTGTATCTAGGTCTCAAATTATTCTGACTAGTGAGCACATTGATGGAGCGCTAGAATAGATAGCTGACTGATGAGGCTAGGGCATTCCCGGTTTGGTGTTTACAAGTTGCTGCTTTTGTGGTCACTCTGAAAATAGAATTATCTGCATGAATTGAGCCCGCATTCTCTCAGAGGGACATACCCATATAGCGTGGTAGAAGGGTAGGGAGTAACAGAAGTACCCACTAGGAGCGTGCAAATTGGTAGGGGTGAGAGAAAGCAGATGTCAAGCACAAACTCCAGTAACAGTCTAGTGGCCAACAGTTCAGTAACCTACTGTGCTATATAGGGTGATTTGGGTTGTGCTTGTAGATCCTTTATACTTGTTATACCAATTCAGGAAAGTCAGCTATTTATTCTTGTGTAGTGTCACTCAATAGGGGTATACACTGCTGAAACTTGGATTAGAATAAACAATCCATGTATAGTGTATTGTCCAGACCCTCAAGCCTAGATTTGGTGTTTGGCGGTAGCCGTGAAAACCAGCGTTAGAGGCTCCTAACGCTGGTTTTAGGCTACCGCCGGTATTTGGAGTCATTCAAAAAAGGGTCTAACGCTCACTTTCCAGCCGCGACTTTTCCATACCGCAGTTCCCCTTACGTCAATTGCGTATCCTATCTTTTCAATGGGATCTTTCTAACTCCGGTATTTAGAGTCGTGGCTGAAGTGAGTGTTAGAAATCTAACGACAAAACTCCAGCCGCAGAAAAAAGTCATTAGTTAAGAGCTTTCTGGGCTAACGCCGGTTCATAAAGCTCTTAACTACTGTGCTCTAAAGTACACTAACACCCATAAACTACCTATGTACCCCTAAACCGATCCCCCCCACATCGCCGCCACTCGATTAATTTTTTTTAACCTCTAATCTGCAGACCGCCACCTACGTTATACTTATGTACCCCTAATTTGCTGCCCCTAACACCGCCGACCCCTATATTATATTTATTAACCCCTAACCTGCCCCCCACAACGTCGTCGCCAGCTACCTACAATAATTAACCCCTAATCTGCCGACCGCCACCTACGTTATACTTATGTACCCCTAATCTGCTGCCCCTAACACCGCCGACCCCTATATTATATTTATTAACCCCTAATCTGCCCCCCTCAACGTTGCCTCCACCTGCCTACACTTATTAACCCCTAATCTGCCGAGCGGACCGCACCGCTACTATAATAAAGTTATTAACCCCTAATCCGCCTCACTCCCGCCTCAATAACCCTATAATAAATAGTATTAACCCCTAATCTGCCCTCCCTAACATCGCCGACACCTAACTTAAATTATTAACCCCTAATCTACCGACTGGAGCTCACCGCTATTCTAATAAATGTATTAACCCCTAAAGTCTAACCCTAACACTAACACCCCCCTAAGTTAAATATAATTTTAATCTAACGAAATTAATTAACTCTTCTTAAATAAATTATTCCTATTTAAAGCTAAATACTTACCTGTAAAATAAATCCTAATATAGCTACAATATAAATTATAATGATATTATAGCTATTTTAGGATTAATATTTATGGGGTTCTCTGGGCTTTTGAAGGCAGCTGCTGTTGTTCCCATAATGAGTTTTTTTTCCTCCAAAATGTACTGTTTGTTGCACCACTAGATCTTTGTCTTTACAGCACTGGTTTGTTGTTGAGGCAGTGGTTTCTCTTCCGTATAGTTCCCTGTCGTTGCTACCATCTTACCATCAGCAACACTAAATAAACCTACTAACCCCTAAACCGACGACCTCCCACATTGCAAATATTATAATAAACCTATTAACCCCTAAACTGCCAACCCCCCTCATCGTTACTAATAAAATAAATATTTTAACCCGTAAACCGCCGGCCCCAGGGCCCCCACATCACAACTACTAACCTAAACATATTAACCCCTAAACCGCCGGCCCCCTACATGGCAAAACACTAAATTAAACCCTAAACCTAACTATCCCCTATAATTTAAATTAAATTTACAATATAACTATCTTTAAATAAATAAAAACTTACCTGTGAAATAAAAAAAAAACTAAGATTAAACTATAAATTAACCTAACATTACTATATTAAAAATAAAAAATAAACAAAAAATAAAAAACCCAAGTTACAAAATTAAAAAATCCTAACACTACAAGAAAATTAAAAAAAACTAACATTAAAACTAAAATTACGAAAAATAACAAAAACCTAACATTACCAAAAATAACAAACACTAAAATTACAAAAAATTAAAAAGAAACTAAGATTTACAAAATAATAATCTAAATTATCAAAAATAATAAAAATTAAACCTAAACTTATAGCTCTATAAATAAAAAAAGCCACCCCAAAATAAAAACCCCAGAACCTAACAATAAACTACCAATAGCCCTTAAAAGGTGCCTTTTGTAGGGCACTGCCCTAAGTTAAACAGCTCTTTTACCTAAAAACAAATTACAAAGTCCCCCATAAAGTAAACCCCACCCACCCAACCACCCCCCCCAAAATAAAAAAACCTAAGACTAAAAAAAACCTAAGATACCCAATGCCCCTAAAGGTGCATTTGTATGGGCATTGCGTTTAAAAGGGCATTCAGCTCTTTTTCGCCCATTAAAAATGTAAAAAATCTAATCTAATCTAAAAAAAAACACCCCAAAAAATAAAAAAAAGACCTAACACTAACCCCAGAAAATCTACTCAGTTCCTGAAGTCCGGACATCCATCTGCATCCAGGCAGTGAGAAGTCTTCATCCAGGTGGCGATATCTTCCTCCATCGCGGGGGAATCTTCTATCTTCATCCCGGTGGCACAGAGCTGTGGCGGCGCAGAGCAGAGCTGACCAGGACCGGTGGCGACATCCAGGGCGGAACCTCCTCTTCATGCAATCATCTCCCGCACACTGAAGCTTGAATGAAAGGTACCCCTTTTATATTGGGGCACCGTTGCATTCCTATTGGCTGAAATATTCAAATCAGCCAATAGGATGAGAGCTGCTTAAATCCTATTGGCTGATTTGAACATAGTTATTTTAAGATAGTTATATTGTAAGTTTAATTTAAAGTATAGGGGGTAGTTAGGTTAAGGGGTAAATAGTTTAATTGAGTGATTTGCGATGTGGAGGGACAGCGGTTAAGGGGTTAATAGGTTTAGACTTTCCGATGTGGGGGCTGGCGGTTTAGGGGATAATAGGTTTATTATAGTCTTTGAAATGTGGATGGTTGGCGGTTTAGGGGTTAATACTTTATTTTAGTGTTGGCGATGTGGGGGGGGCGGTAATTTAGGGGTTAATAGGTTTATTTAGGTGATAGAAATGCAGGGGGGTGGCGGTTTAGAGTTTAATCATTTTATTTAGTGTCGGTGATGTCGAGGTGGCGGTGGATTAGGGGTATTTAGACTATGGGTTTATGTTAGGGTGTTAGGTTTTTACATAACTTTCTTTTCCCCATAGACATCAATGGGGATTGTGTTACAGTGATCGCCATTCCGCCATCGCAGGTGTTGGGTTTTTCTCTCCATTGATGTCTATGGGGGAAAGCGTGCACGTAAAGTCAGGCCTTGGGCTTATCACACCATATCGCACAACAAAAGAAGGTTTTTCAGTAACTTGTAATGGCAGCGCTATGGAGAGTGCGATACCGCTCATTATTTTTACGTTATTTACGCAGGTAACTTTGTATTTATTTTAACCAGGTACAATAGCTATTAAATAGTTAAGAACTATTTAATAGCTAAAATTGAATAGCTAAAATCAGCTAATCGGATTGAACTTGATTCTGATTGGCTGATTCCATCATGGCTCCCGAAGAAAGAAGATTGAAGATGCCGTTGATAGAAGACTTCATCCGGATCATGGACCTCTTCAGCTCCCGCTTGGATGAAGACTTCAGCCGCATCATAGACCTCTTCAGCTCCCGCTTGGATGATGACTTCAGCTGGATCATGGACCTCTTCAGCCCCCCGCTTGGGCTTGGATCAGGACATCGGAGGAGCTCTTCTGGATCGATCGGTGAACCTGGTATGGTGAAGATAAGGTAGGAAGATCTTCAGGGGCTTAGTGTTAGGTTTATTTAAGGGGGGTTTGGGTTAGATTAGGGGTATGTGGGTGGTGGGTTGTAATGTTGGGGGGGTATTGTATGTTTTTTTTTACAGGCAAAAGAGCTGAACTTCTTGGGGCATGCCCCGCAAAGGGCCCTGTTCAGGGCTGGTAAGGTAAAATAGCTTTGAACTTTAGTAATTTAGAATAGGGTAGGGCATTTTTTATTTTGAGTTTTTTTTTAATTTTATTAGGGGGCTTAGAGTAGGTGTAATTAGTTTAAAATTGTTGTAATATTTTTCTAATGTTTGTAAATATTTTTTTATTTTTTGTACTTTAGTTAGTTTATTTCATTGTATTTATTTGTAGGAATTGTATTTTATTTATTTATTGATAATGTAGTGTTAGGTTTAATTGTAGATAATTATAGATATTTTATTTAATTTATTTATTGATAGTGTAGTGTTAGGTTTAATTGTAACTTTGGTTAGGATTTATTTTACAGGTAAATTTGTAATTATTTTAACTATTTTAGCTATTAAATAGTTCTTAACTATTTAATAGCTATTGTACCTGGTTAAAATAAATACAAAGTTACCTGTAAAATAAATATTAATCCTAAAATAGCTATAATATCATTATAATTTATATTGTAGCTATATTAGGATTTATTTTACAGGTAAGTATTTAGCTTTAAATAGGAATAATTTATTTAAGAAGAGTTAATTAATTTCGTTAGATTAAAATTATATTTAATTTAGGGGGGTGTTAGTGTTAGGGTTAGACTTAGCTTTAGGGGTTAATACATTTATTAGAATAGCGGTGAGCTCCAGTCGGCAGATTAGGGGTTAATAATTGAAGTTAGGTGTCGGCGATGTTAGGGAAGGCAGATTAGGGGTTAATACTATTTATTATATGCTTAGTGTGGCGGATTAGGGGTTAATAACTTTATAATAATAGCGGTGCGGTCCGCTCGGCAGATTAGGGGTTAATAAGTGTAGGCAGGTGGAGGCGACGTTGTGGGGGGCAGATTAGGGGTTAATAAATATAATATAGGGGTCGGCGGTGTTAGGGGCAGCAGATTAGGGGTACATAGGGATAATGTAAGTAGCGGCGGTTTACGGAGCGGCAGATTAGGGGTTATAAATAATATACAGGGGTCAGCGATAGCGGGGGCGGCAGAATAGGGGTTAATAAGTGTAAGGTTAGGGGTGTTTAGACTCCGGGTACATGTTAGAGTGTTAGGTGCAGACGTAGGAAGTGTTTCCCCATAGGAAACAATGGGGCTGCGTTAGGAGCTGAACGCGGCTTTTTTGCAGGTGTTAGGTTTTTTTTCAGCTCAAACAGCCCCATTGTTTCCTATGGGGTAATCGGGCACGAGCACGTTTTTTAGGCTGGCCGCGTCCGTAAGCAACTCTGGTATCGAGAGTTGAAGTTGCGTTAAATATGCTCTACGCTCCTTTTTTGGAGCCTAACGCAGCCATTCTGTGGACTCTCAATACCAGAGTTATTTTAAAGGTGTGGCCAGAAAAAAGCCAGCGTTAGATACGCGGGTCGTTACCAACAAAACTCTAAATCTAGCCGTCAGTGAGCTACAGTGAGAATGTGTTAAGTACTGCTGATGTGGTAGGTAATGCAGAGGTGGACCCATTATCCTAGTATGTTATAAAGAGCATGTATGGGAATAAAGCCTCACCTAATATGTCAAGTTTAGCTCCATATAACCGTTGGTTCAGATGTGCCCTATATCAAAAGTTCTTTTTTCCCCCAAGCCGGCCAATAGACTTGCCAATGTTATGGGCCCCGTGGAATTAGGTCCAAGTGTAAACTTTCGGTGAGGGCTTATTGGTCACTATCGAGGTTTAGGGTATTCAGCCCCGATTCAGTGTTTTATTTTACAGGCAGTGCTGGTTAGCCTAATCCTCAGTGTGGTCCCGTTACTCCTGAGTACAAGAAGCAAAGATGGCAGCTTCCATGCCTCTGAAAACTTTTTGGGGCCTTCTTTGTGATTCAGGTTTAATCTTCGATCTGGCCCGTTTGGTCCTGGTCCAAAGTTAGTGTGCTACATCCATTGTGGGGGAGTTTAAGATGGCTATAGGGTCAGTTGTGGAAGAGATAATTCCAAAGGCACTACTAGTAAATATTACAAACTTCCTTAAGCTCAAATAGAATAATAGAGTAAAGATGATAAACTTAAATTAGCTGATGGATGCTGTGTATAAACAAACTTGACAAAAACAGAAATAGGAGATAATTATCTACTAGAGAAAGTATACACTAATAGCACTCCAAGGAATAGAGTTAACTTATTAGATAACTGCAAATTGATTTTCAGTATTACATAGTCTCTTTGGGTAGTTGCCAATCGCATATGTAATATGGACAAAAGGCAAAACAATTGATAAAATATAACTTTTAATAGAGTTGTATTAAAAAATGGGGAAAGGAAGATAATGAATTAAAAACACTAACACAAAATCCAAGTGTTGTGAAAGTACATTCTAAATGGTGGATAAATATATTACCATGTTGGTGCAACAGAAATAATTTGGCCACAAAGGGGTTTATATAGTGAATCGAATACACACTCACTCAATAGGAGTGTAAGGCTTACAAATATGAATAATAATAAAAATTGAATTATATTAATAACCCAAGTATAGAAGATTGGACATGTTGATTAATGAATGGGTTATTAAAATACAGTACAAAAACTCCAAAGTATACTTTGTGTGTAATAAGCTCTGGGAAATGATAGGGATTCAGGCTGGTAATACTTAGTAGTGTATGGAGAGCTTGTAGTATAATAAATTGAATATGTACACATATTGCTGGTATATGCTTGTCCCACAGGATTAATAGTTTGTATCAAAGCTTAAGATTAACATAAGTATATAGAGAGCTATTACATGTGCTGATCTATTAAGTGCAAAAAATCACAATGTGCTGTTCCTTGTAGGGGTTGTGCCCTCAAGGGTTAATACCTTGTGCAACTCTTCAGTTAGATATCTAGCAGCTTGTTAATCACAATATAAACAAATATATATATATATATATATATATATATATATATATATATATATATATATATATACGTCCGTTTGTAAGCTGCAATATCATACAACAGCGGGTAAATATTATTAAAGTCCCCACAGTTTTTGACTTATATGCCTCAGGATTAATATACTTGGTGTGCTTTGAAAATCACACTATTCTTGATCAGCTTTGGATGTTTATTGATTTTGTAAAGATGTAAGTTATAAAAACCAACTAAGAGTAGGTATTATTCCAGCCCCAATAATTTGGACTAGTGTATCAAAGGGTTAATATATTAGTCTGCCAATGGGTTAATATATTGATTGTGTGATTAAAATTCACACTATTTTTGATCTGCTGTTTAATTATATTACTTATGTTGATTTTTGGTATTAAACGATAGCTGGTGTTATCACTATGGAACCACAAAAGTAAGATGCCAGATAAGTCAAAAACTGTGGGGACTTTAATAATAATATTTACCCACTGTTGTATGATATTATAATTATATAATTATTAATTATTATTATATTAGTGAGAATGAAGAATAGAAAATACATTTCAAAGCCACAGAAAAGAAAAGGAGAGAGACTAGAGGAGGAAGAAAATGAAAGACATAACAAAAGAATGAGGTATATAAATAAAGGTCTGCAATTTGAGTAATGTAATGTTTAATGATGAGGAAAATATTTTAAGATAAGGATTGTCCTTTGCTCCCACAACTAGGATCTGAATTTGCACAGGTCTTAGTGTGGTGATCCTTCACAAAAACCAATTTGACTCTGGAAAGAGCCGAATCCTATGAAGCTCCTCCTATTTCTGCATTCAGATCCTAATAAAGGATCCGAATGCACCTCCCTACTATCAACAAATGTGCCTCACATCCTAATGCTAATGATATGGGGTTGTCATTAACTTTCAGCATCCATTCAAAACATGTAGAGTTATTGAATCTTATATTTAGCTGGGTTATAAAGGGAAAAGTCTCCTTATGGACACTTCAAAAAAGCTAATAGCAATAGCTATCTGAAGTTTTCTAGCCACCATTGTCCAAGTTAGATACGCAATATTTCTTTTAGTCAATTTACGCGGACCCACAGAAATTGTTCAGACCTTAATACATTTGAACAACAAAGTCAAGTTGTGTTTAAAAGGTTTTTAGATACAATTTTGGTGCTCTGACAAAATGTAGAAGGACATTTGGCAGAAGGACATTTGGCAGACGGACATTTGGCCGACGGACATTTGGCTGACAGACAGAAAGCTAAAGAATGTTCCGATTTCGGCCGAGGGCAGATACGTTCCAGAGTGCTCTGTTCTAATCAGAGCCTCGGGCGCCGCAACTGCCTCTGGGAACCTTACCATGGGTCCCAGGCCACATGTTTTGTAATTCTCTGTCTGGGAAATTATCTATCTATCAAATCTATCTATTTATCTATCAAATCTATCTATCTATCTATCGTATCTATCAAATGTATCTATTGCATCTATTGATCTATCTATCTATCTAATTTATGTATCTATCTATCTATCAAATCTATCTATCTCGTGGCCGGACTGTTATCTGACAGCCACTTGTGTTTTGGCCAAATGTCCGTCAGCCAAATGTCCATCGGCCAAGTGTCTGTCGGCCAAATGTCCGTCGGCTAAAAGTCCGGCCACGAAATTTTATATTCTACAAGCTTGTTAATAAGAAACTACAACAAGCTAAAAACTTAGGATTAGATTTAGAGTTGGGCGGTAGCCGTCAAAACCAGCGTTAGAGGCTCCTAACGCTGGTTTTTACCGCCCTCTGGTATTTGGAGCCAGTCATTAAAGGGTCTAACGCTCACTTTCCAGCCGCGATTTTTCTATACCGCAGATCCCCTTACGTCAATTGCGTATCCTATCTTTTCAATGGGATCTTTCTAACGCTGGTATTTAGAGTCGTGGCTGAAGTGAGCGTTAGAAATCTAACGACAAAACTCCAGCCGCAGAAAAAAAGTCAGTAGTCAAGAGCTTTCTGGGCTAACGCCGGTTTATAAAGCTCTTAACTACTGTGCTCTAAAGTACACTAATACCCATAAACTACCTATGTACCCCTAAACCGAGGTCCCCCCACATCGCCGACCGCACGCCGCTGCCACCAACGTTATCCATATGAACTCCTAATCTGCTGCCCCTAACACCGCCGCTACCTACCTACACTTATTAACCCCTAATCTGCCGACCGGACCGCACCGCTATTATAATAAAGTTATTAACCCCTAATCCGCCTCACTCCTGCCTCAATAACCCTATAATAAATAGTATTAATCCCTAATCTGCCCTCCCTAACATCGCCGACACCTAACTTCAAGTATTAACCCCTAATCTGCCGATCGGAGCTCACCGCTACTCTAATAAATGTTTTAACCCCTAAAGCTAATTCTAACGCTAACCCTGATCGGAACAGCCAATAGAATGCGAGCTCAATGTGATTGGCTGATCGGATCAGCCAATCGGATTGAACTTGAATCTGATTGGCTGATTCCATCAGCCAATCAGAATTTTCCTACCTTAATTCCGATTGGCTGATAGAATCCTATCAACTAATCGGAATTCGACGGACGCCATCTTGGATGACGTCATTTAAAGGAACCATCATTCAGCGAGTAGGCGTCGGTAGAAGAGGATGTTCCGCGTCGGCTGGAAGATGATGGCTCCGGAAGAAAGAAGATTGAAGATGCTGCTTCATAGAAGACTTCATCCCGATGATGGACTTCTTCAGCGCCCGCTTGGATCAAGACTTCAGCCCGAGGATGGACGTCACTCTTCAGCCCCCCGCTTGGGCTTGGATCAAGACTTCGGACCCTCTTCTGGACCGATCGGTGAACCTGGCATGGTGAAGGCAAGGTAGGGAGATCTTCAGGGGCTTAGTGTTAGATTTATTTAAGGGGGGTTTGGGTTAGATTAGGGGTAGGTGAGTGGTGGGATGTAATGTGGGGGGGGGGGGTATTGTATGTTTTTTTTTTACAGGCAAAAGAGCTGAATTCTTTGGGGCATGCCCCGCAAAGGGCCCTTTTAAGGGCTGGTAAGGTAAAAGAGCTTTGAACTTTTGTAATTTAGAATAGGGTAGGGCATTTTTTTATTTTGGGGGTCTTTGTTATTTTATTAGGGGGCTTAGAGTAGGTGTAATTAGTTTAAAATTGTTGTAATTTTTTTCTAATGTTTGTAAATATTTTTTTATTTTTTTGTAACTTAGTTCTTTTTTATTTTTTGTACTTTAGTTAGTTTATTTAATTGTATTTATTTGTAGAAATTGTATTTAATTAATTTATTGATAGTGTATTGTTAGGTTTAATTGTAGATAATTGTAGGTATTTTATTTAATTAATTTATTGATAGTGTAGTGTTAGGTTTAATTGTAACTTAGGTTAGGATTTATTTTACAGGTAATTTTGTTATTATTTTAACTAGGTAACTATTAAATAGTTATTAACTATTTAATAGCTATTGTACCTGGTTAAAATAATTACAAAGTTGCCTGTAAAATAAATATTAATCCTAAAATAGCTACAATATAATTATAATTTATATTGTAGCTATATTAGGGTTTATTTTACAGGTAAGTATTTAGCTTTAAATAGGAATAATTTATTTAAAAATAGTTAATTTATTTTGTTAGATTTAAATTATATTTAATTTAGGGGGGTGTTAGGGTTAAAGTTAGACTTAGCTTTAGGGGTTAATACATTTATTAGAGTAGCGGTGAGCTCCTGTCGGCAGATTAGGGGTTAATACTTGAAGTTAGGTGTCGGCAATGTTAGGGAGGTCAGATTAGGGGTTAATACTATTTATTATAGGGTTATTGAGGCGGGAGTGAGGCGGATTAGGGGTTAATACATTTATTATAGTAGCGCTCAGGTCCGGTCGGCAGATTAGGGGTTAATAAGTGTAGTTAGATGGAGGCGAAGTTGGGGGTGGTAGATTAGGGGTTAATAAATATAATATAGGGGTCGGCGATGTTAGGGCAGCAGATTAGGGGTACATAGGGATAATGTAGGTGGCGGGGGTGTACAGAGCGGCAGATTAGGGGTTAAAAATAATATGCAGGGGTCAGCGATAGCGGGGGTGGCAGATTAGGGGTTAATAAGTGTAAGGTTTGGGGTGTTTAGACTCGGGGTACATGTTAGAGTGTTAGGTGCAGACGTAGGAAGTGTTTCCCCATAGGAAACAATTGGGCTGCGTTAGGAGCTGAACGCGGCTTTTTTGCAGGTGTTAGTTTTTTTTTCAGCTCAAACAGCCCCATTGTTTTCTATGGGGGAATCGTGCACGAGCACGTTTTTGAAGCTGGACGCGTCCGTAAGCATCGCTGGTATCGAGAGTTGCAGTGGCGTTAAAGTATGCTCTACGCTCCCTTTTTGGAGCCTAACGCACTGAAAACCCAGCCATTCTGTGAACTCTAAATACCAGCGGTATTTAAAAGGTGCGGGGGAAAAAAAGCATGCGTAGCTAATGCACCCCTTTGGCCGCCAAACTCTAAATCTAGCCGTTAGATGGAAATAAGCTTTTAAAATCCTTAAGTCTCAAAACTAGTCAACACAATCAGTTTTATAATGACCAAAATACTGCTGGATTCCAATTTGCTTTTAATCACAATACAACACTCATGAAACCAAAATCAAAAAGATTTTGAATAAAGATTGGTACATTCTGAAAAGAGATCCAGTTTTGACAAGTATCATATATGATAGACCTAAAGTTGTATTTAAGAGAGCACCAAGTTTGAGAAACAGATTTGCATGAAGTAAGGACTAGATTTTGAGTGGCACACTTACAAATGTGCTCGAGCAATGTCAGGTTTATCAAGGCTGTTAAATAAAAGTTGAAAGTAAACACGCAATTGAACACACGTCGGAATAGTGTGACCTGAGATTTGTAGTTAACTGTTACGTTTAAATGTCACAAAACACAGAAAAAATACATTTAAAACTGCAGTTACATTCATAATAACACCATCTAATAAAAATGATTTAAAAATCAAATTGCATAAAAAGTTATAAGGGCTAAAAGATATGGTGTTAGAAAAAACAATTACTGCAACGGGCTTTAATATAGAGATGCATACATATACATGTCTAAGAAGATTGTGCTGGCTACATTTATTATTACTGTATTTATATATATAGTAGATAGAAGACAACACTCACTGGTCTTAAATACAGTTCAAATAAATGCTTTTAATAAGTGACGTTTCGGGGAATGCTCCCCTTCATCAGACCAACGCATTTTATTTAAGACCAGTGAGTGCTGGTCTACTATATCCTACCCTGTATTCAGCACCCTGAATACATATATTTATATATATATATATATATATATATATATTAGAATGTAAAAGGAATGCAAAATACCGCTCTACTCTTAATCTAGCCCAGTTATAGTAAAAATTGGAATTGGAAAAATTAACAAATTTAAAAATAATTATTGAAATATCCAAGGAGTATACAAATGGCCCTAGAAAAATTGCAATACTTTTGTGGATAAACATTTGTTGTATATTTAATAGAGTGTCAAATTGTGGTTTAATATGCAGGCAGGACAAATTGTCCCTTGCTCTCCAAGTGAAGTTAAAATGACCACAATGTCAAGAAAGGTTTCTTAAAGCACTGTGACTCAAGACACTGTGCTCGTGAACATTCTTGTAATCCTTTATATTGGTATTGTGGAAAAAGAAAGATAAATTTCCACTGGAAAATGCACTTCAGTACTCTGTGCCTTGACTACTAAGTCAGGAACTGTAAGAAGAATAAATAAAACATAACTTTCATTAATCCAATTAAAAACCGGGTAAGAAACTGATTTTAAAATAGGAAAAGTAAGTGTATAGGTGAAAAGCCGTGGAAGTCAATATAAATAATTGGCCTTTGTGGTTAAATAACCAAAAATATTTAATCCAGGGTTATGATTATAAGTCTGGGAACAAGGGATAGGCTAGAGGCATAGATAATATTGTTATACTCAAGGTCAAATATTCCTCTAACCAGGTATTATCCCAAAGAGACTCAATGGTATATTATCCATGCAGTTTAATTGTAAAGAGTTTATATAATAATACTGCTAAATAGTATGTAATGCAAGGATGTACTAATGTTACACAAGGAGTCTGGGAATAATTAATCTATTCCAATCGCAAAGTATGTGATTGTGATGAAATGTAATGAAAAAGTCTAGATTCACTATTACAATCCATCATCCTAACATCAGTTGGATCACTTTCTGTTATCAACGGCGAAATATCCTAATATGTGATTCTTGAACAAGTGTATAAATGTTGTGCTTGTATAGGTAAATACCAAACTATAAGGTATAGTTATTCTGTCAATATCACTTAGTTTGTGAAATGTCACTTTGATTCTATCAGTATGGATACAATTGTTGCCATTGGCGTTGAATAAACGTTACAAAGTTCTTAGATAACAGGCGCTGAACTGAGTTAGCTGATACTTTCATTAGCGCCACATATTTAGGGCATATAAAATAGCGTTAGCTGAAATATATACTATAGCTCATAAGTTATCAGAATAGTTGCCAACATGCTATTAGAATAATCTGTTTGTTAAAGTCATGTTGAAAAGAGTGGCTATTATATGCAATTAGTTAGTATAATAGTACCAATGCTCCTTTACTTCCGTATTAATTTAACATAGATACACTTAATTCCGTAAGTAACATGAGCCCCCATTCGCTCTAATAAAACCCCCTGATCCCTTTAAAGGGACACTCAATCAAAATTAAACTTTCATTATTCAGATAGAGCATGCCATTTTAAACAACTTACCAATCTACTTCCATTAACAAAATGTGCACAGTATTTTTATATTTAAACTTTTTGAGTCACCAGCTCCTACTGAGCATGTGCAAGAATAAGTGTGTATGCATTTGTGAATGGCTGATGGCTGTTACATGGTACGTGTATGCATTTGTGATTGGCTGATGGCTGTCACATGGTACGTGTATGCATTGGTGATTGGCTGATGGCTGTCACAAGGTACAGGGGGAGTGGAAAAAGACATAACTTTTAAAATTGTCGGAAACAAAATCTACTACTTATTTGAATTTCCGACTAAGTGCTATTGCATTGTCCTGTTATCTTGCATTTGTTGATTATGCAAATCTACTGTGTTGATTGGTACTTTAAGCATTGCTCACATTTGTTATTTAACATATTACACCATCAAGAGTTGTTTCTCTCTCTCCTCTACCATGTGGCTCTGCACTGCACTTTCCCTCCTTCTTGGATTTTAGATTTTGCCACTAGTGGTAGTGAATTTCCAGGAGCCGCAGCCTTAACCACTGTGTACTTCACATACAGCACAAAATAGAAAAAACTTTCTTGTTCATTCATTCATCTATCTATCATCTATCTATCTATCTATCTATCTATCTATCTATCCATCTATCCATCTATCTATCTATCATTTGAAATAACCATAGTTTTTGCAGTATGCAATTATACCTTTTTATTGTACTAACGTTATTTAAAAGTCTTTCAAGAACTTTCCTCTCATCCCCAGATCTGAAGCAATACTAATCAATATAACAGAATTTACCACTTAAAACAAGAAGTAGTTAGAGAAATGGAGTGGGGTGAGTAAGTGGGGTGTTGTACATAGTACCATCGGCATGGAAGCAAAAGGGGAAGATTGTTTGAGAGGTTAGAAAAAATGAACACATTAAACAACAGATATAAGTATAAAAATCATACACCTCTGCATACTATGTGTATATAGCAATTAGCTCAAATAAAAGTGTTGTAGGGAGTAGTGACAAAAACTAGACATACAGTATGTTAGATATGAAGTATATTCATATAAAGTTTTGATAGTGTATCAGAAAACCAGAGTCCCTGCTTTATGACATTGAAAATCATTTTCATCTCAAATGTTTTCTGTTTATGAGAGTCCTAAAAATTCCCTTTAAGTACTTTCATTTTGAGGTTTTTGATGGATTGATTGGTCTGACTGAAATGATGTTGACTGGGGTACAGTATTTGTCTTCCTCCTGGTTTTTGACTGAGTGTCTGTGCTGGTTCATCTTGAGATGCAGCTTAATGTTATATAAAACCCAAAATTGTTCTTTCATGATTCAGATAGAGCATGCAATTTTAAACAATTTCCTATTTTAATTCTATTTTCATGTTTTGTTCTCTTGTTATCTTTTGTTGAAAAGCAGTGACATATGCTTAGGAGCGGGCCCATTTCTGGAGCACTATATAGCAGCAGTTTTGCACTAATGTTTTTTAATTGCAAGTGCACTAGAGGGCAGCACTATTTCCTGCCATGTAGTTCTCCAGATGCCTATCTAGGTATCTCTTCAACACAGACTATCATTGGAACGATGAAGAAAATTTGATAATAGAAGTAACCTGTAAACTGTTTTTAAAATGGTATGATCTATCTGAATCACAAAAGAAAATGTTTGGGTTTCATATCCCTTTAAGGCCAGTTTCTCTAATGTAGCAACCTTGGTCCTTGGTTACAGACTGTACTGTACACTGTATTTTGTACACCGGGTGTTGCAGATCTGCATGTATAGGATCCCTTGATGGCATTGTATGTTTTGCTTTTACATCTAGCTGTGTTATTTTCATATATATGTTCGCAAAATTTGCAGTGGGATTTGTTGTATTGTACTGTGCCATTGTGTATAAGCTCCAGTTCTGGGGTTTTTATATATATATATATATATATATATATATATGTGTGTGTGTGTGTGTGCGCTTAACTGTAATACTACTTTTCACCTAGATACTGTAGATACTGTTATCATAGTTGTAGAATTTGGGTATTTAAACATGTTAATTATATATATAAAAAAACGATATCAAATTAAGCTTTGCTTATGAATTGGTATTAAAGGTTAATGGAAAAACCTACATTCAAAAATAAAAGTCGATCAGTACTATACTATATTTTACACTGACCGTGGATGAATATCTTTTGCTTCCCAGATATATGTGTTATAACACCTGTTTCTTTTTCTTCAATTTCTACGTATTTATTTATTATTATTATTTTTGTTGTTGTTATGTTGTTTACTAATTTGAGAGATTTATTTATTCAAACTTTTGATATATTGGATTGGCGTACAAATAAACTGTCATACAGTGTTTTTTGCCTCAACTGCCTTTAAATGGAAGCCAGTGGGTGAGGCCAATGTTTCAAGCATTTCATTTATTTGAACTGTTTTTGCAATCTTGAACAGTCTTGTGTACTTCAGAAGAAACATTGCATTTAATACCTTAAAGCTATCTGAAAGTCTCAAAATTACATTTTATAGGAAAATCACTTAAAGGGACACTGAACCCAATTTTTATCTTTTGTGATTCAGATAGAGCATTCAATTTTAAGCAACTTTCTAATCTACTCCTATTATCAATTTTTCTTCATTCTCTTGCTATCTTTATTTGAAAAAGAAGGCATCTAAGCTTTTTAATTGGTTCAGACCTCTGGACAGCACTTTTTATTGGTGGATGAATTTATCCACCAATCAGCAAGAACAACCCAGGTTGTTCACCAAAAATGGGCCGACATCTAAACTTACATTCTTGGATCTCAAATAAAGATACCAAGAGAATGAAGAAAATTAGAAAGTTGCTTAAAATGTCATGCTCTATCTGAATCACAAAAGAAAAAAAAAATGGGTTCAGTGTCCCTTTAAAACAGTGTAGCAAGTAATTGACCCTCCTATCTTTGAATAAACAGATGCCCTTTAGATGATAAAATGTCCCTTTAATAGGTAATATGTTTCTTAACATCATCACACAGTTATAAAACTAGTATTCATAGATAAACTGTATGTTCTACTATCTTATGATGTTTTAGCTGTCAGATGTATTTTTATGTTAAGTTCAGGCTTTAATATTATAATGTAGCATTTTGGAAAATATATGCAGCCCAATAAGCCTCCTGTGGAAGCCAGGATTGTAAATATTTCCACAGCCACCATGTACTTGCCTTTGGTGCTCAAATAGGTTGGGATAAATGAGACCCAGACACTGCAGACTACAAGCATACTAAAGGAAATATACTGAGACTCATTGAAGCTATCTGGTAGTTTCCTGGCTATAAAAGCAACAATTAGGGTTATTAAGGCTAACACGCCAATGTATGAAATAACAAGGTAAAATGCCAACATTGATCCCTCATTACACTGCACAATTGTTTTTCCAGGTATTGTCTTTGTTTCAAATTCCATGAATGGTGGGGAATATACCACCCAAGTGACATCTATTACAAGTTCCCCAAGAGAACATGCAATAATCAGTCCAAGTGACATTCTACATCCCATCCACTTGTTTAACTTGTTGCCAGGTTTTGTTGCATTAAAGGCTAATACAACTGTCAATGTTTTGGCAAGAACAGATGCAATTGCAACAGTGAAGGTGAAACCAAATGCAGCTTGTCTTATAATACAGGTAACATTTTCTGGATGACCAATGAAAAATAAAGAGCACAGGAAGGACATCTCCAGTGAAACAAGAAGGATGTAGCTGAGGTTAAGATTATTGGCTTTCACTATTGGAGTGGTTCTGTTTCTCACAAACACCAGAAAGACTATATTAGTAATTAAAGAGAACAATATAGCAATAGCTGCAAATGCTGATCCTAAGGGATCCTCAAGAGAGAGGAAGTCTATAGTGTTTCTGATGCACATATCTTTATTTAGATTTGGCCAGTGGCCATCAGGGCATTTCACACAATTCTCCATATCTAAAAAAATAAATAAACAGAAAATAGTAAATATAAAATGTATTTGCACATAATTTATTCACTATAGCATTCACTATTGAAAAACATAATTTATGTAAGAACTTACCTGATAAATTCATTTCTTTCATATTGGCAAGAGACCATGAGCTAGTGACATATGGGATATACAATCCTACCAGGAGGGGCAAAGTTTCCCAAACCTCAAAATGCCTATAAATACACCCCTCACCACACCCACAATTCAGTTTAACGAATAGCCAAGCAGTGGGGTGATAAAGGAGTAGAAAGCATCAACAAAGGAAATTTGGAAATAATTGTGCTTTATACAAAAAATCATAACCACCATAAAAAAGGGTGGGTCTCATGGAGTCTTGCCAATATGATAGAAATGAATTTATCAGGTAAGTTCTTACATAAATTATGTTTTCTTTCATGTAATTGGCAAGAGTCCATGAGCTAGTGACATATGGGATATCAATACCCAAGATGTGGAGTCTTCCACTCAAGAGTCACTAGAGAGGGAAGGACTAAAACAAAAACAGCCATATTCCACTGAGAAAATAATCCACAACTCAAAAATAAGTTTATTTTCACTTTTGAAAGAAAAAAACTTAAATAAAAAAGCAGAAGAATCAAACTGAAACAGCTGCCTGAAGAACTTTTCTACCAAAAACTGCTTCAGAAGAAGCAAATACATCAAAATGGTAGAATTTAGTAAATGTATGCAAAGAGGACCAAGTGGCTGCTTTGCAAATCTGATCGACTGAAGCTTCATTCTTAAAAGCCCATGAAGTAGAGACTGATCTAGTAGAATGAGCTTTAATTCTCTGAGGCGGGGTTTGACCCGACTCCAAATAAGCTTGATGAATCAAAAGTTTCAACCAAGAAGCCAAGGAAACAGCAGAAGCTTTCTGACCTTTCCTAGGACCAGAAAATAAAACAAATAGACTAGAAGTCTTCCTGAAAATTTTAGTAGCTTCCACATAATATTTCAAAGCTCTTACCACATCCAAAGAATGTAAGGATCTCTCCAAAGAATTCTTAGGATTAGGACATAAAGAAGGGACAACAATTTCTTTACTAATGTTGTTAGAATTCACAACCTTAGGTAAAAATTGAAAAGAAGTCTGCAAAACTGCCTTATCCTGATGAAAAATCAGAAAAGGAGACTCACAAGAAAGAGCGGATAGCTCAGAAACTCTTCTAGCAGAAGATATAGCCAAAAGGAACAACACTTTACAGGAAAGTAGTTTAATGTCCAAAGAATGCATAGGTTCAAATGGAGGAGCCTGTAAAGCCCTCAGAACCAAATTAAGACTCCAAGGAGGAGAAATTGACTTAATGACAGGATTAATACGAACTAAAGCTTTTACAAAACAGTGTATATCAGGAAGTATAGCAATTTTTCTGTGAAATAAAACAGAAAGAGCGGAGATTTTTCAAGGAACTTGCAGACAAACCCTTATCCAGACCATCCTGAAGAAACTGCAAAATTCTAGGAATTCTAAAAGAATGCCAGGAGAATTTATGAGAAGAACACCATGAAATGTAAGCCTTCCAAACTCTATAATAAATCTTCCTAGAGACAGATTTACGAGCTTGTAACATAGTATTAATCACTGAATCAGAGAAACCTCTATGACTTAGAACTAAGCATTCAATTTCCCTACCTTCAAATTTAATGATTTGAGATCCTGATGGAAAAACGGACCTTGAGATAATAGGTCCAGCCGTAACGGAAGTGACCAAGGCGGGCAACTGGACATCCGAACCAGATCCGCATACCAAAACCTGTGTGGCCATGCTGGAGCAACCAGCAACACAAAAGACTGTTCCATGATGATTTTGGAAATCACTCTTGGAAGAAGAACTAGAGGCGGGAAGATGTAAGCAGGTTGATAACACCAAGGAAGTGTCAGCGCATCCACTGCTTCCACCTGAACATCCCTGGACCTGGACAGGTATCTGGGGAGTTTCTTGTTTAGATGAGAGGCCATGAGATCTATCTCTGGAAGCCCCCACATCTGAACAATCTGAGAAAATACATCTGGATGGAGAGACCACTCCCCTGGATGTAATGTCTGGCGACTGAGATAATCAGCCTCCCAATTGTCTACACCTGGGATATGCACCGCAGAGATTAGACAGGAGCTGGATTCCGCCCAAGCAAGTATCCAAGATACTTCTTTCATAGCTTGGGGACTGTGAGTCCCACCCTCATGATTGACATAAGCCACAGTTGTGATATTGTCTGTATGAAAACAAATGAACGGTTCTCTCTTTAGTAGAGGCCAGAACTGAAGAGCCCTGAGAATTGCACGGAGTTCTAAAATATTTATTGGTAATCTCGCCTCTTGAGATTTCCAAACCCCTTGTGCTGTCAGAGACCCCCAAACGGCTCCCCAACCTGAAAGACTTGCATCTGTTGTGATCACAGTCCAGGTTGGGCGAACAAAAGAAGCCCCTTGAACCAAACGATGGTGATCTATCCACCATGTCAGAGAGTGTCGTACATTGGGATTCAAGGATATTAATTGTGATATCTTTGTATAATCCCTGCACCATTGATTCAGCATACAAAGCTGTAGAGGTCTTATGTGAAAACGAGCAAAGGGGATTGCGTCCGATGCTGCAGTCATGAGACCTAAAACTTCCATGCACATAGCCACTGAAGGGAATGACTGAGACTGAAGGCGCCGGCAGGCTGCAACCAATTTTAAACGTCTCTTGTCTGTTAGAGACAGAGTCATGGACACTGAATCTATCTGGAAACCTAAAAAGGTGATCCTTATCTGAGGAATCAAGAAACTTTTTGGTAAATTGATCCTCCAACCATGTTTCCGAAGAATCAACACTAGTTGATTCGTGTGAGATTCTGCAGTATGTAAAGACTGAGCTAGTACCAAGATATCGTCCAAATAAGAAAACACTGCAATACCCTGTTCTCTGATTACAGATAGTAGGGCACCCAGAACCTTTGAAAATATTCTTGGAGCTGTTGCTAGGCCAAATGGAAGAGCAACAAATTGGTAATGCTTGTCTAGAAAAGAGAATCTCAGAAACTGATAGTGTTCTGGATGAATCGGAATATGAAGGTATGCATCCTGCAAGTCTATTGTGGACATATAATGACCTTGCTGAACAAAAGGCAGAATAGTCCTTATAGTCACCATCTTGAAAGTTGGTACTCTTACATAACGATTCAAAATTTTTAGATCCAGAACTGGTCTGAACAAATTTTCTTTCTTTGGTACAATGAATAGGTTTGAATAAAACCCCAAACCTTGTTCCTGAGGAGGAACTGGCATGATTACCCCTGAAGAATCCAGGTCTGAAACACACTTCAGAAAAGCCTGAGCTTTTACTGGATTTACAGGAATGTGTGAGAGAAAAAATATTCTCACAAGAGGTCTTACTTTGAATCCTATTCGATACCCTTGAGAGACAATGCTCTGAATCCAATGATTTTGGACAGATTTTATCCAAAAATCCTTGAAAAACCTTAATCTGCCCCCTACCAGCTGAGCTGGAATGAGGGCCGCACCTTCATGCGGACTTAGGGGCAGACTTTGGTTTCTTAAATGGCTTGGATTTATTCCAATTTGAGGAAGGCTTCCAACTGGAAGCAGATTCTTTGGGAGGAGGATTGAGTTTTTGTTCCTTATTCTGACGAAAGGAACAAAAACGGTTAGAAGCCTTAGATTTACCCTTAGGTTTTTTATCCTGAGGCAAAAAAACTCCTTTTCCTCCAGTGATAGTTGAAATAATAGAATCCAACTGAGAACCAAATAAATTATTACCTTGGAAAGAAAGAGATAGTAATCTAGATTTAGATGTCATATCAGCATTCCAAGATTTTGCCACAAAGCTCTTCTAGCTAATACAGCTAAAGACATGGATCTAACATCAATTTTGATAATATCGAAAATGGCATCACAAATGAAATGATTAGCATGTTGCAGTAAGTGGTAAGAAGTAATAGGACTGATTACCTCAATATCCAAATTAATTAACACTTCTTTTAATAAAGAACGCATATACTCTATTTTAAATAAATAAGTAGATTTGTCAGTGTCAATATCTGAGGAAGGATCTTCTGTTTCAGATAGATCCTCAGCAGAAGAGAATGAATTATTATGTTGTTGGTCATTTGAAATTTCATCAGCTAAATGAGAAGTTTTAAAAGACCTTTTATGTTTATTAGAAGGTGGAAATGCAGACAAAGCCTTCATAATAGATTCAGAAACAAATTCTTTAAAATTTACAGGTATATCATGCACATTAGAAGTTGAAGGAACTGCAACTGGCAATGTACTATTACTGATAGAAACACTATCTGCATGCAAAAGTTTATCATGACAACTATTACAAATGACATTTGGTGGAATAATTTCTACAATTTTGCAACAAATGCACTTAGCTTTGGTAGAACCGATGTCAGGCAGCAATGTTCCAGCAGAAACTTCAGAGACAGGATCGGATTGGGACATCTTGCTCAATGTAAAAGAAAAAACAACATATAAAGCAAAATGATCTATTTCCTTAAATGACAGTTTCAGGAATGGGAAAAAATGCAAAAGCATAGGCCTCTTGATAGAGAAGAAAGCAGGAGGCAAACATGAATGGGGTATTGAAATAATGAAAAAAATTTGGCGCCAAGTATGACGCACAACATAACGTAAACTTTTTTGGAGCCAAAAATGACCGGAAATGACACACTTGCGTCACTAATGACGCCGCCATGTGAAAGGTCTCAACGTCACGTATGACGCCGGAAATGACGAAGTTGCGTCAAAAACGTAATTTCCCGCGACAAAATAGTTTGCGCCAAAAATGACGCAATAAAGTCTAACATTTGACGCACCCGTGGGCCTAATACCCGCAAATGAAAAAGTAGTCAAAATTGAAAAAGACTAAACCCCAGGTAAGAAACAAATTTCTTAAAGTGTTTATATTCCCAAATATGAAACTGACAGTCTGCAGAAGGAAATACATGAACCTGACTCATGGCAAATATAAGCACAATACATATATTTAGAACTTTATATAATTTGCATAAAGTGCCAAACCATAGCTGAGAGTGTCTTAAGTAATAAAAACATACTTACCAAAAGATACCCATCCACATATAGCAGATAGCCAAACCAGTACTAAAACAGTTCTTTAGTAGAGGTAATGGTACATTTTAGAGTATATTGTCTATCTGAAAAGGGAGGTAGGAGATGAATCTCTACGACCGATAAAAGAGAACCCATGAAAAAGACCCCCGTTAGGGAAATCATCGTATTCAATAGGTGATACTCCCTTCACGTCCCTCTGACATTCGCTGTACTCTGAGAGGAATCGGGCTTCAACAATGCTGAGAAGCGCATATCAACATAGAAATCTTAGCACAAACTTACTTCACCACCTCCATAGGAGGCAAAGTTTGTAAAACTGAATTGTGGGTGTGGTGAGGGGTGTATTTATAGGCATTTTGAGGTTTGGGAAACTTTGCCCCTCCTGGTAGGATTGTATATCGCATATGTCACTAGCTCATGGACTCTTGCCAATTGCATGAAAGAAATATAGATTTTTTCATGAATTTCTCAGCATATATTTGTTTAAAGTACTCTGGCAAAAAAAAAGTTATTTCAAATTGTAGATATTCTGCTGCTTGAAAGAAGTGGTACAAATAAAAATAAAAATATATCAATATACATTTTATATAAAGGGCTTGTAAACGTAAGACCCTCTACTTATTTCTTATATAGGGCAAGACTACAAGTGGAGCGCTAAATTATAACGCACCGCATTTGCATTGTGGAAAACTTGTAATACCAGCCCACATTATCGTGCGCCGGTATTACATATTGGAGCGCAAATATCGCTTTCATTAAAGTGATATTAAGCGCTTCACTTGTAATCTGACCCTTTGTATGTTATACTTTGTTTTTTGTTTTCTTTCAAAGCGTATACCATTGTTGATTCCTTTATGATGAACGATTTATAGTATTATGTGGCATATGATAGACCAATATGAAATAAAAAATTATAATAGCTATAGAGACTGCACTTACTGCAAGCAATAGTTATTTATTTATTTTTATTATTTGTATTTTTTGTGCTTAAATAATTTTGGGATGAATGTTTTCTTTTCAAGGAAAAATTCTCACTTTATTATTAAACACAGAATGGTGTTCTTCCCGTAATATTTTTGAGTCAGATTATGAGTGTAGCATTAACAGTTACAAGGGAGCAATTATGGCAGCTGTTTGCACATGTCACGTTTTCTGCTCATATTACAAGTTGAAAGTAAATGTGATCACTTCAGCACAATCGCAATTTACGCTAGAATGATTACAGCATATTCAGAGTGTCACAAAACATAAAAAATAAATTACAAAGTATACTTACACTCGTAATAACACCATCTAATAAAAAAATATTCAAAAAAATATTGCACACAAAAGTCCTAAAAGCAAAGGGCGTTAACATTGAGATACATAAATATACATGTCTAAAGATGTATGTGTATATATATATATATATATATATATATATATGTGTGTGTGTGTGTCTATGTGTGTACATATGTATTTATGTATTTATTTGTGTATTTATGTATTTACAGACATGAATACACATATAAACACCTAAAAACATATGTGCACATATATAAGTACATGGGAACCCTTTGCAGTACTTAAATCAAAACATGTAAAACATGTTTATGCAATATTCAAATTTAATAAAGTAAGTGTATTTACTGTAAATATTTCACATTCTAATGTTCTTCACATAAGGGTAAATGTATTTGTAAATAGATAAACCTATATATATCTGTATATATCTATACTTATATATAATTATATATATACATATATATAATATATTCTACCAGAAATACAAAGCTATTCCTATCCAGCACTGACCAATCCCTATCTATATAATTGGAATATGCATCCTCAAGAGTGTCAAACCTTATAGCAGCATAAACATGTGAAATATATATAAAATGATACTGTGAAGCAGTCATATACTACACAAAAAAGGAGCATAAAAAGGAGTATTTATTAGGAATAACATAAGGAGGTCATAAATAACAACCTAAAGGATTCTCAAACAATTCCTATCATAGTGCACTATGAATATTCCTGCCAGCTGGAAAATCATATTAAATCAAAAAAATTATTTAACTCATAACAAGTGGTTCTAAATGAAAAACCGAATATCTAAATAAAGTTGAAAAATGCCTGTTAATAGTCACAGGTTAATTTTAAAAGTTCCAGTTCTGTAGTGTAGGAGAGAAATCCAAACAGTTCCTCATATCAAATTGGATAGACTGAGTGAAAATAGGCCACTAGCAAATAATCTTAGATACCATTGGGTATTATTGGACAACCTGCAGTGTGGTTACTGTTTTCAGCATGTTTATGCTGTGTTCATGTCAGCAAAATCCGACGTAGCGGTAAGTATTAACCAGTCCTTGGCAATCAACAACAAACACTGTATAGGAAATCGTGTTCCACCATAGCGGTAAGTATTAACCAGTCTTTGGCAATGAACAACAACCACTGTGTAAGAAAGCGTGTTCCGCCGTAGTGTTGAGTATTAACCAGTCCTTGGCAATCAACAACAAACACTGTATAGGAAAGCGTGTTCCGCCATAGCGGTTATACTTGCGATTGTTAGAGAGTCCCACTGTCGTGGTGCCGCATCTCCTAGGTCCCTTCTGTCAGTGCTGTAGGACAGGTAATTCCTAGGGTGCTCTTCTCATTAGCTGTTAAGACGCTTCATAAGCCTGTCATCTGCGGTTGTTCTCGGCCTCCAAATCACATCAGTCATCAATCGGTATGCTGTAAATCTTTGCCTCTCAGTGTCCAAACAAACACTCCTGCCCGCTACGCGCGTTTCATCCCTAAGGCTGTGGGGCTTCTTCCGGCTCCAAATTCAAATCAGTGAATAACAGGTGTTTGTAAGTTCCCTTTAAAGAAAAGTTACGGAGGAAAACTCCTCCCTTTCTTAAAGCCTTTGTTGAATCTAATATTATACTTGGGGTAAAATAGTAACATTGTTTAACAAATACAATATATCTCTTTCATTGATACATATTTTGGTGTTAAACATAAAGATATAAAAAGTGGAATTGTAAAGAACTACCGAAATTATAAGATAGAAATGCTCCTTTTCAATGCAGTATAACATAATATAATTTACTTTTTATTATTTGCCAAAGTTTAACCTATCGCAAGGATAATAAATACCCTCTTTAAGTTTGATTATATTGAGTTTGAAGCAGCACATAACTGCTAATATGACAGCTTTGATTACTAAATAAACAAAATAACCCATTTGGCAAAAATGGGGTATATTTCATATATGGATCTTTTATACATGGAGTATGTTCAGCTACTCTATACTTGGGGATTTTTACATGAATAACCCTTGACTTTCATTTCTTAGTTTAGTTAAGAACAGTAAATATAAACAACAAACTAGTAGATTATTTCATTCACCCAAAAAGCATGCATAATTAATCTCCTCATTCATGCCTAAAGGGACAAGCGCTTTTAAATTGAAGATCCATTTACATTCATTCTGCAATAATATTTTGTCCAAATCACCACCTCTCTCTCTCTGAGGTCAATTTTTTGTAGACCTCTAAATTTTAATTCATGCTTATTGCTATTATGAAAATGGAAAAAATGTCATGCTACACTACTGGTATCAATCAGTTTGTTCTTTATATCTCTCTTGTGTTCTTTTATTCTCTCTTTTAGCTCTCTGTACGTGTTTCCAATGTAATAACAGGGGCAGCTACAATAGACTAGATATACTACTCCTTCACTTACACAGTTTATGTGTCCCTGGATGTACCACTGCTTACCAAATTTATCAATGAATTTATTTCCTGTGGTCATATTGGGGCAAACTGAACATTTTGAACATTTAAAATTTCCATCTTTGCTTTTGTATTGTGACAACCAGTTACCAGACTTGTTTGTACGAAAATGGCTTCTCACTAGTTTATCTTTAAGGTTGGGGGCTTTTCTTGCTGTCATTTGGGGGTACTGCCTACTTGCTTCGCTATAGAATTATCTAAAGTTAAGATATGCCAGTGTTTTAGCAAGATTGCTCTGATTTTAACCCAAGAATCATTGTAAGTGCTAATGAATCTTGTTTGTAAGTCACCAGCCTTCATTTTAAATGTTTCAATTTTGGTACAATTTCTCCTATGTCTAAGGTACTGGCCATGTGGTATATTAAATAATAAATGTGTTGGATGATGGCTATCAGTACGTAGTAATGTATTGCCGGCTGTAAGTTTTCTATGAGTGGAGGTAATAATAGTTTGGTTCACATTGCTGATATTTAAATCTAGAAAACTTATTTCTGTCTTACTACTTGTGTATGTAAATTTTAAATTAAAAGTATTTTGGTTCAAAAATTCCATAAATTCAATTAGTTCTTCTTCTGATCCCTCCCATAGTAAGAAGGCGTCATCTATGAAACTTATCCATAATCCTATAAGATCCTTATATTTTCCATCCAAGATTACTTCATTTTCCCAATAACCTAGGTACAGACATGCGTATGTAGGTGCGCAACAAGTACCCATGGCTGTACCTAGTGTTTGTACATAGATTTTTTGGTTAAATGTGAAATAATTATGTTGCAACAAAAAATCAAGGAGTGATAATACAAAATTTGTGTGTTCAGTCTATCTTTTCCCTCTCTGTTCCAGAAAGTAACTACAGGTTTCAACTCCTTTGTGTGTGGAATTGAAGAATATAACCCTTCCACATCAATTGTTACCAAAAGTGTGTCTTTTTGGACAGTTAGGCCTTCTAGTTTTTTTAGTACATCAAGCGAGTCCTTCACAAAGGATGGCAGATTGTCAAGAAAAGGTCTTAAGTTATAGTCCACATATTCAGAGATTTTTTCTGTCAAAGACCCAATACCCAAAATTATTGGACTACCTGGGGGCGGTAGTTTCCCCTTATATAATTTTGGGATGGTGTAAAAGGTGGGTGTAATTGGGAACTTTACTTTTAAATAATCAAACTCACATTTATTAATTAAGCCTTCATTCAATGAGATCTAATTCAGAGGAATATTGTTCAGTGGGGTCAATTTTAATGTTTTTATAATGGGTTTTGTCTTGAACTTGGAGAATACACTCTTTTAGATAGTCTTTGGTATTCAAAACTACTACATTTCTGCCTTTATATAACGACTTAATGGTAATGTTATGATTTTTTTGTAATTCTTTTAAAGCTGACTGTTGTTTAGATGTTAGGTTATTCTTTGTGTATGTAATATCTTCCATATCAATAATATCCTTCTCTACAAGTTTAACAAAATTTTGTACACATGGTACCATTGATAAGGAGGGCATATAGGTAGATTTATTTTTTAATGTACTAAATCCTATATGTAACAATGATGATTGTTCTTGTGCATCTCCTTCTGAAGCCAAATCTTCAAGACCAGTCAGTATTTGACAGTCATGGATATCTAAGGTAATGTCAGGTATTTCGTTCTCAAAAGTTTTCTTTAAAATTAATTTTCTTGCGAACAAATTTAAAACCTTTATTACTGTAATGACAGAGAAGGATATTATTGATATGGAAGATATTACATACACAAAGAATAACCTAACATCTAAACAGCAGTCAGCTTTAAAAGAATTACAAAAAAATCCTAACATTACCATTAAGCCATCATATAAAGGCAGAAATGTAGTAGTTTTGAATACCAAAGACTATCTAAAAGAGTGTATTCTCCAAGTTCAAGACAAAACCCATTATAAAAACATTAAAATTGACCCCACTGAACAATATTCCTCTAAATTAGATCTCATTCTATCAGATGCATTGAAAGAAGGCTTAATTAATAAACGTGAGTTTGATTATTTAAAAGTTAAGTTCCCAATTACACCCACTTTTTACACCATCCCCAAATTACATAAGGGGAAACTACCGCCCCCAGGTAGGCCAATAATTTTGGGGATTGGGTCTTTTACAGAAAAAATCTCTGAATATGTGGACTATAACTTAAGACCTTTTCTTGACAATCTGCCATCCTTTGTGAAAGACTCGCTTGATGTACTAAAAAAACTAGAAGGCCTAACTGTCCAAAAAAGACACACTTTTAGTAACAATTGACGTGGAAGGGTTATATTCTTCAATTCCACACACTAAAGGAGTTGAAACCTGTAGGTACTTTCTGGAACAGAGAGGGAAAAGATAGACTGAACACACAAATTTTGTATTATCACTCCTTGATTTTTTGTTGCGACATAATTAATTCACATTTAACCAAAAAATCTATGTACAAACACTAGGTACAGCCATGGGTACTTGTTGCGCACCTACGTACGCATGTCTGTACCTAGGTTATTGGGAAAAAGAAGTGATCTTGGATGGAAAATATAAGGATCTTATAGGATTATGGATATGTTTCATAGATGACGCCTTGTTACTATGGGAGGGATCAGAAGAAGAACTAATTGAATTTATGGAATTTTTTAACCAAAATACTTTTAATTTAAAATTTACATACACAAGTAGTAAGACAGAAATAAGTTTTCTAGATTTAAATATCAGCAATGTGAACCAAACTATTATTACCTCCACTCATAGAAAACTTACAGCCGGCAATACATTACTACGTGCTGATAGCCATCATCCAACACATTTATTATTTAATATACCACATGGCCAGTACCTTAGACATAGGAGAAATTGTACCAAAATTGAAACATTTAAAATGGAGGCTGGTGACTTACAAACAAGATTTAATGAAAGGGGATATTCCCAAAACTGCATAAAACAGGCATATAGAAAAGTAAGATATTGGGATAGGCAGGAAATTCTATATAAACCAAAAGATAAAATGCAAGGAGACACAGTGAGATTCATTAGCACTTACAATGATTCTTGGGTTAAAATCAGAGCAATCTTGCTAAAACAATGGCATATCTTAACTTTAGATAATTCTATAGTGAAGCAAGTAGGCAGTACCCCCCAAATGACAGCAAGAAAATCCCCCAACCTTAAAGACAAACTAGTGAGAAGCCATTTTCGTACAAACAAGTCTGGTAACTGGTTGTCACAATACAAAAGCAAAGATGGAAATTTTAAATGTTCAAAATGTTCAGTTTGCCCCAATATGACCACTGGAAATAAATTCATTGATAAATTTGGTAAGCAGTGGTACATCCAGGGACACATAAACTGTGTAAGTGAAGGAGTAGTATATCTAGTCTATTGTAGCTGCCCCTGTTATTACGTTGGAAAAGCGTACAGAGAGCTAAAAGAGAGAATAAAAGAACACAAGAGAGATATAAAGAAAAAACTGATTGATACCAGTAGTGTAGCACAACATTTTTTTCCATTTTCATAATAGCAATAAGCATGAATTAAAATTTAGAGGTCTACAAAAAATTGACCTCAGAGAGAGAGGTGGTGATTTGGACAAAATATTATTGCAGAATGAATGTAAATGGATCTTCAATTTAAAAGCGCTTGTCCCTTTAGGCATGAATGAGGGGATAAATTATGCATGCTTTTTGGGTGAATGAAATAAATCTACTAGTTTGTTGTTTATATTTACTGTTCTTAACTAAACTAAGAAATGGAAGTCAAGGGTTATTTCATGTAAAAAATCCCCAAGTATAGAGTAGCTGAACATACTCCATATATATAAAAGATCCATATATGAAATATACCCCATTTTTGCCAAATGGGTTATTTTGTTTATTTAGTAATCAAAGCTGTCATATTAGCAGTTATGTGCTGCTTCAAACTCAATATAATCAAACTTAAAGAGGGTATTTATAATCCTTGCGATATGTTAAACTTTGGCAAATAATAAAAAGTAAATTATATTATGTTATACTGCATTGAAAAGGAGCATTTCTATCTTATAATTTCGGTAGTTCTTTACAATTCCGCTTTTTACATCTTTATGTTTAACACCAAAATATGTATCAATGAAAGAGATATATTGTATTTGTTAAACAATGTTACTATTTTACCCCAAGTATAATATTAGATTCAACAAAGGCTTCAAGAAAGGGAGGAGTTTTCCTCCGTAACTTTTCTTTAAAGGGAACTTACAAACACCTGTTATACACTGATTTGAATTTGGAGCCAGAAGAAGCCCCACAGCCTTAGGGGTGAAATGCGCGTAGCGGGCAGGAGTGTTTGTTTGGACACTGAGAGGCAAAGATTTACAGCGTACCGATTGATGACTGATGTGATTTGGAGGCCGAGAACAACCGCAGATGACAGGCTTATGAAGCGTCTTAACAGCTAATGAGAAGAGCACCCTAGGAATTACCTGTCCTACAGCACTGACAGAAGGGACCTAGGAGGTGCAGCACGTGACAGTGGGGCTCTCTAACAATCGCAAGTATAACCGCTACGGCGGAACACGCTTTCCTATACAGTGTTTGTTGTTGATTTCCAAGGACTGGTTAATACTTACCGCTACGGCGGAAAAGGCTTTCTTACACAGTGGTTGTTGTTCATTGCCAAAGACTGGTTAATACTTACCGCTATGGCGGAACACGCTTTCCTATACAGTGTTTGTTGTTAATAGCAAAGGACTGGTTAATACTTACCGCTACGGCGGATTTTGCTGACATGAACACAGCATAAACATGCTGAAAACAGTAACCACACTGCAGGTTGTCCAATAATACCCAATGGTATCTAAGATTTTTTGCTAGTGGCCTATTTTCACTCAGTCTATCCAATTTGATATGAGGAACTGTTTGGATTTCTCTCCTACACTATAGAACTGGAACTTTTAAAATTAACCTGTGACTATTAACAGGCATTTTTCAACTTTATTTAGATATTCGGTTTTTCATTTAGAACCACTTGTTATGAGTTAAATAATTTTTTTGATTTAATATGATTTTCCAGCTGGTAGGAATATTCATAGTGCACTATGATAGGAATTGTTTGAGAATCCTTTAGGTTTTTATTTATGACCTCCTTATGTTATTCCTAATAAATACTACTTTTTATGCTCCTTTTTTGTGTAGTATATGACTGCTTCACAGTATCATTTTATATATATTTCACATTTTTATGCTGCTATAAGGTTTGACACTCTTGAGGATGCATATTCCAATTATATAGATATGGATTGGTCAGTGCTGGATAGGAATAGCTTTGTATTTCTGGTAGAATATAATTTAAGTTTACTAATTTCCCCTTGCACCAGTGGTCTGATAAGTACTAAATAATTCAGACACTGTAACCACCCCTTTTATTGGTAATACTGGAAGTGCTGACAACACCTCTTTTACATATATATATATATTCCTTGCAAATAAATGCACTCACAGGTCTTTCTCAAGGTGAAAAAACAAAGCTTTCTTTAATGTTTTCAGGGATTTGTTCCCCTTCATCAGCATAACAAAGTGAGAAAAAACAATCAAATGTATACACAAGTGTACAATCAACAAACAATGCATACCTGTGTTCACTCAGTGAAATTTGCGGCAAACTATTGTGTGGAACGCATAGCTTGCGTTCCAACTGTGCTAAACCGGAAGTGTCTATCTCTACTATATCCGGTATATTACGTCAAATAATATACATATTTTAGTATTTATATTTCTTAAATTATATGTGCCAATTTTGTTGATCAAATCTATATGGCTGATGTGCAAGTGTACTTACTACCTATTGCATTTACTTGATACCTTCTTATTTTCTTAAAGTGCGCTACCGGAGATTGTATCTCCTAAGTTTATACCAATCAAGCTTCCTTATTTCAGCATGTTATAGCCCGATCATACCATTTACTGTTATCCCTAATCGGGACTGTGTCATTCTCCCTGTGATCATCCTTATGTGAGCTGTGTACTTACTATAATGACTGTATTGTGTTTTCCGTTCCTGTTTTGTTATTCCGGTTGTCATAGAAACAATTTTCGGCCGGAACTATTTGGCGTGGGGATCTATGGCTATTGCTTGAATAGCTTTTATTACTATATACCTAGTATACTTCCTCTGCCTATGTGGATACAATATTTACAGTCGTACTGTGCTTATCAACTTAACACACATAAAATCACATAGTTGCACCAATCATACGGCATTCTCAACTATATATAATTTGTACATATTGACATTAAATTAGATGTTAGTATATTTACTAACAACTATGCATTGCTGCATAGCCTACTATTTTCTACTGCAAGTTGCCAGTTGGTATAAGCATTGACCCTAGGTTATGTTACAATTTAATTGTCTAGAAGCTTTTATAGAATTATTTACAGAGTGTTCAAGGTTTACTCATATACAGTTCCTGTATTGGTGTATTGTCCCTTTTATGGTATTAATTGTAGGACCCTAATATTCTTTCTTCTCTGCTTCCCTTCATTGAAGGTGTTAATGGTACCAATGGGCTAGGTATACATAGCTCTTGGTACTGTCGCTCTGCATTTCTTTCTGTGTGTACACCATTTCAAACTCCTCCTTAAGTAGAATAATTTCTTCTACCTGCATCCTTTTATAGGGACTCTCTGCACATTTTATGATTCATTTTCAGCTCATTTTTATATAGATATGGGAGAAAGATTTCTTTAAATACATAAAGGGCAACTAGCCTATGTGGACCACTTGTTCCATAAGTGGTGGGTGGCACCTAGGTATCTCCCTCCTACTCAGGTTTCTGGTATATATTAGATGGCTCACCCCCTCTGGGGGCAAGTTCGCTAAAGCACCAAAACATACAAGTGTTTACCACTGGCTGTGCCTCGTAGTGTGTCTCCGATCTATATGAGCGCTTTATAATCCGGCAGAGAGTTAAGTCCGACTGGGGCTATGGTGTCCAATCTGTACATCCACTCCGCTTCACGTCTCAGTAAGGTCTTGTTCCGATCTCCCCCTCTGTCCAGTGGGGGGATGTGGTCGATGAGTATGTACCTGATGGTTGATACTTGGTGCGACTTTACTGCACAATGTCTCGCAACCGGTTGGTCTGAATCTCCTTCACTGAGTGCTAATCGGATAGCTCTCATGTGGTTGGCCATCCTTTCTCGGAGTGTGACACTTGTTTTCCCGACATAGAATTGGGAGCAAGGACAGAAGAGCAGATATATCACGTGTGTCGTATTGATATGGAGTGTTTAATGGTGTACACTTTATTCGATTGGTGGTGGGGAAATGTTTTGGTGGCTATTAAGCCATTGCTTGTGGTGCATCCTAGGCATTTATATGAGCCTTTAATATTTACATGTGTAGCTCCTATGTAGCTTTTTTTAGGATCCGTGTGAACCAAGATATCTCGCAAATTTGTTCCTCTTCGGTAAGCTATCATAGGTGTCATCCTCTCTGCAAACTTTAACCTTGTGTCAGATTGTATCAGGGGCCAGTGTGTCCTCAGTATGTTACCAGCTTGTGTTGTGTTTGGGGCAAAGGTGGTAGCCATTCTAAGTTTATCCTGTGCTTCAGCTTTTGCTGCTGTATGGATGAGAGTGTCCTGTGTTAGTGGTAGGACTTCATTCAAAGTGTCCTCCACTATCTTGTAACCCTTTCATTTCTTGCAGCTGGGAGACCCCTGCAAAGTGGTTCGAATTATTTCTAATTACTCGGATCATCTGGGATTTGATGATCCCCCTCAAGAGTGTAGGTGGATGACAGCTATTGGCACTCAATATAGAATTTATATCTGTAGGCTTGTGGTAAAGTGTGCTTCCCAATTTTTGTCCCTGTATATAGATATTTAAATCAAGGAACTGTATTTCTTTCTCTTTGTGAGTAATTTTACATCTCACAGTGGTTTCTGTGTTGTTTAAATGGTTAAAAAATTCAAATAGTGTTCTTTGCCCCCCTCGCCAGATCATGAAGACATCATCGATGTATCTCACATAAAATATTATCGATGATGTGTCTGTACTCCATAGGTAATTGTTTTCGAAATGGGACATGAATATATTGGCGTAAGATGGGGCCATATTTGACCCCATCGCTGTGCCCGCTATTTGCAGGTAAAATTTTGTCTCAAATCGAAAATAATTATGGGTGTGGCAGAATTCTAAAAGGGTAAGTAAATATTCCTCTGGTGGTCCCTTGTATAGCCTGCCTTCTGTAAGATATGTTCTAACTGCATCCATGGCTCTGTTATGAGGGATGATTGTGTAGAGACTGTTGACATCCAGGGTGGAGCAGAAACCTCAGATACAGATACAAGCACCCTGCGCATTAATCAAACATCACCTGATATATACCCCTCACAAACTGTACATCATACCTCATATTCAGGGCAGGCACACTCTACACCAGAACAATTTTTAGGGGTAACCACCAGATCAAGAGGAGAGGGAGGTGGCATAGAACACATATCAGGAGGATGGGGGGGGCAGAAACAGAAACAGACCAACACGTCGCTTCAGACGGAGGACATAGTCATTAACCTTAGTAGACACAAACTCACTCCAGCTGAAACACTTGTCTTAAACAAGGGTTTGTCTTTTGTACCTACACACACCATATCTGAAATTGACCTAAAAACGGATATATATAAGCTAAACAGAAGTATGAAAATTAAAGAACACTTTCAACATGCACCACAGAGTGAGGATATACATGACCCCTTACACAAATGTAGGAAACCCAGCACATTTGAGCCTCACAACTGTAGTGCAAGCACTAAGCCTTATGTGAGGTTAGTCACACAGGATATGGAACAAGAAAGGACTACTAAAATATGGAAACATAATTTAACTAACACTGAAAAAGCAGCCATTAAAACACTACAGGATGATCACAGTCTTATAATTCGCCCCACAGATAAGGGCGGGGCAATTGTATTAATGAACTATGATGACTACAGGAGAGAGATCCTGACACAATTGGCAGATACAGACACGTACACAATGCTACCTAAAGACCCCACAATTGGGTATAAAAAACAAATTGATGGCATTTTACAAATGGGTCTACAACAAGGCTATCTAACAGACAGAATATATGATTTCTGTGTCACTCAATACCTACGGATACCTATCCTGTACACGACTCCAAAAATACATAAAACCTTACACAAGCCTCCGGGCCGCCCCATATTGTCAGCAGTACAATCGCTTACACAACCGGTTGCTCAGGTGATTGACATCCTTTTACAACCCACTGTGAGGGGGGTCAGATCATATATAGCTGACACAAATGATCTGATAAGGAAGATGAGGGATGTGAGTGTGGAGACTGGTGACATCCGGGTAACCCTGGATGTCAACAGTCTCTACACAATCATCCCTCATAACAGAGGTATGAATGCAGTTAGAACACATCTTACAGAAGGCAGGCTATACAAGGGACCACCAGTGGAATATTTACTTACCCTTTTAGAATTCTGCCTCACCCATAATTATTGTGATGGGGTCAAATATGGCCCCATCTTACGCCAATTTATTCATGTCCCATTTCGAAAACAATTACCTATGGAGTACAGACACATCATTGATAATATTTTATGTGAGATACATTGATGATGTCTTCATGATCTGGCGAGGGGGGCAAAGAACACTATTTGAATGGTTTAACCATTTAAACAACACAGAAACCACTGTGAGATTTAAAATTACTCACAATGAGAAATAAATACAGTTCCTTGATTTAAATATCTATATACAGGGACAAAAATTGGGAAGCACACTTTACCACAAGCCTACAGATAGAAATTCTATATTGAGTGCCAATAGCTGTCATCCACCTACACTCTTGAGGGGGATCATCAAATCCCAGATGATCCGAGTAATTAGAAATAATTCGAACCACTTTGCAGGGGTCTCCCAGCTGCAAGAAATGAAAGATAAATTCCTCCAGAGGGGTTATAAGAAAAAGATAGTGGAGGACACTTTGAATGAAGTCCTACCACTAACACAGGACACTCTCATCCATACAGCAGCAAAAGCTGAAGCACAGGATAAACTTAGAATGGCTACCACCTTTGCCCCAAACACAACACAAGCTGGTAAAATACTGAGGACACATTGGCCCCTGATACAATCTGACACAAGGTTAAAGTTTGCAGAGAGGATGACACCTATGATAGCTTACCGAAGAGGAACCAATTTGCGAGATATCTTGGTTCACACGGATCCTAAAAAAAGCTACATAGAAGCTACACATGTAAATATTAAAGGCTCATATAAATGCCTAGGATGCACCACATGCAATGGCTTAATAGCCACCAAAACATATCACCACCCCCAATCGAATAAAGTGTACACCATTAAACACTCCATATCCTGCAATACGACACACGTGAGATATCTGCTCTTCTGTCCGTGCTCCCAATTCTATGTTGGGAAAACAAGAGACACACTCCGAGAAAAGATGGCCAACCACAGGAGAGCTATCCGATTAGCACTCAGTGAAGGAGATTCAGACCAACCGGTTGCGAGACATTATGCAGTAAAGTCACACCAAGTATCAACCATCAGGTACATACTCATCGACCATATCCCCCCACTGGACAGAGGGGGAGATCGGAACAAGACCTTACTGAGACGTGAAGCAGAGTAGATGTACAGACTGGGCCCCATAGCCCCAGGGGAACTTAACTCTCCGCCGGATTATAAAGCGCTCACATAGATCGGAGACAAACTACAAGGCAAAGCCGGTGGTAAACACTTGTACGTTTTGGTGCTTTAGCGAACTTGCCCCAGAGGGGGTGAGCCATCTAATATATACCAGAAACCTGAGTAGGAGGGAGACACCTAGGTGCCACCCACCACTTATGGAACAAGTGGTCCACATAGGCTAGTTGCCCTTTATGTATTTAAAGAAATCTTTCTCCCATATCTATATAAAAATGAGCTGAAAATGAATCATAAAATGTGCAGAGAGTCCCTATAAAAGGATGCAGGTAGAAGAAATTATTCTTCTTAAGGAGGAGTTTGAAATGGTGTACACACAGAAAGAAATGCAGAGCGACAGTACCAAGAGCTATGTATACCTAGCCCATTGGTACCATTAACACCTTCAATGAAGGGAAGCAGAGAAGAAAGAATATTAGGGTCCTACAATTAATACCATAAAAGGGACAATACACCAATACAGGAACTGTATATGAGTAAACCTTGAACACTCTGTAAATAATTCTATAAAAGCTTCTAGACAATTAAATTGTAACATCACCTAGGGTCAATGCTTATACCAACTGGCAACTTGCAGTAGAAAATAGTAGGTTATGCAGCAATGCATAGTTGTTAGTAAATATACTAACATCTAATTTAATGTCAATATGTACAAATTATATATAGTTGAGAATGCCGTATGATTGGTGCAACTATGTGATTTTATGTGTGTTAAGTTGATAAGCACAGTACGACTGTAAATATTGTATCCACATAGGCAGAGGAAATATACTAGGTATATAGTAATAAAAGCTATTCAAGCAATAGCAATAGATCCCCTCGCCAAATAGTTCTGGCCGAGAATTGTTTCTAAGACAATCGGAATAACAAAACAGGAACGGAAAACACAATACAGTCATTATAGTAAGTACACAGCTCACATAAGGATGATCACAGGGAGAATGACACAGTCCCGATTAGGGATAACAGTAAGTGGTATGATCGGTCTATAACATGCTGAAATAAGGAAGCTTGATTGGTATAAACTTAGGAGATACAATCTTCGGTAGCGCACTTTAAGAAAATAAAAAGGTATCAAGTAAATGCAATAGGTAGTAAGTACACTTGCACATCAGCCATATAGATTTGATCAACAAAATTGGCACATATAATTTAAGAAATATAAATACTAAAATATGTATATTATTTGACGTAATATACCGGATATAGTAGAGATAGACACTTCCGGTTTAGCACAGTTGGAACGCAAGCTATGCGTTAAACACAATAGTTTGCCGCAAATTTCACTGAGTGAACACAGGTATGCATTGTTTGTTGATTGTACACATGTGCATAACTTTGATTGTTTTTTCTCACTTTGTTATGCTGATGAAGGGGAACAAATCCCTGAAAACGTTACATTAAAGAAAGCTTTGTTTTTTCACCTTGAGAAAGACCTGTGAGTGCATTTATTTGCAAGGAATATTTAATTCATCTTTGCACCCAGGCAGCTGTCCCTAGGAGGGTAACACGGTAAAGAGGACATTATTTATATATATATATATATATATATATATATATATATATAAATATATATATATATATATATATATATATATATACACAGAACGAAGTGCCTTCATAGGAATGAACAACCAGCTCAATACCATTGTTAGCCTGTTCTATGGCGATTTACCACCTGGGTGCAACTTCTTTTATATATATTTTTATATATATAGACCATGAGGCGCCTCTCCTTTTGTGTTATAGGACTCTGATTATAGAGCTCAAGCATAAACATTTTACTTTCAACTTGTAATACTAGCGCTACCCAATTTTTAGCACTCGAATGGGAATTTTAAAGGGACTCTGAACCCAATTTTTTTCTTTTGTGATTCTGATAGAGCGTGTAATTTTAAGCAACTTTCTAATTTACTCCTATTATCAAATGTTCTTCATTCTCTTGGTATTTTTATTTGAAAGGCAAGAATGTAAGTTTAGATGCCGGCCCAT
This sequence comes from Bombina bombina, assembly GCF_027579735.1. Taxonomy (NCBI): domain Eukaryota; kingdom Metazoa; phylum Chordata; class Amphibia; order Anura; family Bombinatoridae; genus Bombina; species Bombina bombina. Next base: position 1,443,119,510 of record NC_069499.1, on the reverse strand, counting down.
TTTTTATGAACAACCTCGGTTGTTTTTGCTGATTGGTGGATAGGGTCCTGAACTTTCATTTCAAATAAAGAGAGCAAGAGAACAAAGAAAAATTGATAATAGGAGTAAATTAGAAAGTTGCTTAAAATTGCATGCTCTATCCGAATCACTAAAGAAAAAAACTTGGGTTCAGTGTCCCTTTAAATAGTGCTCCGCTTGTAATTTAGCCCTTTTTGTTCTAATTGGGATCAGCTGGTTCATATGTTATTAAAAATAGCATAGGCTTTATACATTTTTGAGGGATTTTGAATAGATGTAAAACAGACAAATAATTTCTTTTGGACACATTTATGTCTCAAATACACATTTTTGTCTTTTTTGTTTGTTAATGAAAGTCTATGTTTCATCTATTGCATATGGGTAATGTCTTCAGTGCAGCAGAGAAGTATCTCGAAAGCAACTTAAATACATTAAATCATGTTCTAGTACCACTGATACAAACCATCAACAGCATAAAAAATATAGAAAGACAACTTTATTTTTCTACGTTTGTCCGAATCCAAATGCACGTCAAATTTTTATTGTACTTTTCTAGGTTCATTTTTTAAAATAACAATATGCTTTACAGCTAACAAATTATAGTGAAACTGATTAATAGCTACCACACTATAAGGTTTGCCTATAGAGGAAGACTATGAAAAATCTGCTATTATTTATAACGATTAATGATCAACAATAATCACTATGAAACTATTTTCATTACATACGTTCTAAGCTGATTTGTTACGTTGCTCCACAGACCTGTAATGTTTGATATTTCTCCATCTGAACAAAGAACACATTCGAAGCAACACGAGAGGTTACCATTCTGTAGTGATTTCCGAGATCCGGTAGGACAGATCTCGCTACATACAGAGCGAGGGGTCTTGAATAGATATAAAAACAAAAACATTTATAGGCATTGAATCAAACAGCTCAAATTTTATTTTTTATGTTCATGAAAACTATAAAACTATAAAACAATGTAAAAATACATTTAGGCATAGATTACAAGAGAAGTGCAATCAATACTGCTTCTATATTTGCCCTCAGTTATAATAATCATTTGCTCACTAACTGTGCTTAATTTATCAGTACTGATCCAAGGTGATCTTTAATATTAAGACTGATAGTGGGTCATGAGGAATGGGATTTAACAACCCTGATATATAATATATAAACCAGTCAATGGGGTTGATTTATGAAAGTGCGAGCGGACATGAGAAGATATAGCTTATCATGTCCCCGGCACATCGATAAATACCAAAAGCATATGCTGTTCAAATTTATAATTGCACAAGCAGTTCTTGTGAACTGCTTGTGCAATGCCACCCCCTGCAGATTTGCAACCAATCGGCCACTAGCAGGGGGTGTCAATCAGCCTGATCTGATAGGATCGGGTGGATTGATGTCCGCAGCCTCAGAAGCGGACAAGTTATGGAGCTTGATAATTCGACCCCAATATCCCCATATAAAAAAATGATCAAGATTCCCACTTTTAATAAAATCAGTTTATCCTTCAATGTTACTGTAATCTCAGTCATTTCTTGATAGACATAATTATCGGATAATCAATTATATTAGAAATTAATGCAGATATATCATCTTCTGTAAATATTTATTTGTCTATGTGCGCACTTAGATTCACAGACGTAGAAGAAGGAAACAATTGTTACTTGACCAGATTTTCCAAATGTCACTATTTGTGAGCAAGATTCCCAGATTATGAGCTCCGGGTGAGATACAGTGGGGCCTAGTTATCAAGCCGTCAACCTCAAATACGCTGGAATTCCGCAGCATATTTGTGGCGAGGCTGATTCGCCTTAGTTATCAAAGGCTCGAGACCGGCAAAAGTAGAATTTTGTGACGTAAGCATCGATCCGCCGGACTCAGTCCGACACAGATCGATTCTTACGTCACTCCAGATGTTCCGCACACAAGTGCGGCACATTCTCACTACTTTTGCTAGCTATCAAAAAACTAGCATGTACGCTCGGCACTTTTACGGCCCAGCGTACCTGGTTTTCAATCCGCCACCACTGGAGGCTGCGGATCCCATAGGAATCAATGGGAGTCTGACCATAGCGAAAGTACAAGTTCGCTGCTGACAGACATCCCATTGATTTCTATGGGAGATGTCTGCACCTAACACCCTAACATGTACCCCGAGTCTAAACACCACTAATCTTTCCCCCCCTACACCGCCGCAACTAAATAAAGTTATTACCCCCTAAACCGCCGCTCCTGGAGCCCACCGCAAGCTACTCTATACATATTAACCCCTAAACCACCGCTCCCGGAGCCCACCGCAACTATAATAAATGTATTAACCCCTAAACCGCCGCTCCCTGAACCCGCCGCAACCTATATTAAATGTATTAACCCCTATCCTGCCCCCCCTACACCGTCGCCACCTATAATAAATTTATTAACCCCTAATCTGCCCCCCTACACCGTCGCCACCTATAATAAATTTATTAACAACCAATCCTGCCCCCCACTACGCCGCCGCCACTGTCATAAAATTATTAACCCCTAAACCTAAGTCTAACCCTAACCCTAACGCCCCCCTAACTTAAATATTAATTAAATAAATCTAAATAAATTAACTCTTATTAAGTAAATGAATCCTATTTAAAACTAAATACTTACCTTTAAAATAAACCCTAATATAGCTACAATATAAATAATAATTATATTCTAGCTATCTTAGGATTTATATTTATTTTACAGGTACCTTTCAATTTATTTAACCATGTACAATAACTATTAAATAGTTATTAACTATTTAATAGCTTACCTAGCTAAAATAAAGAGAAATGTACCTGTGAAATAAATCCTAACCTAAGTTACAATTACACCTAACACTACACTATACTTTAATAAATTATTCCTATTTAAAAATAAATACCTACCTGTAAAATAAACCCTAAGATAGCTACAATATAATTAATAATTATATTATAGCTATCTTAGGATTTATATTTATTTTACAGGTAACTTTGTATTTATTTTAGCTAGTTAGAATAGTTATTAAATAGTTATTAACTATTTAATAACTACATAGCTAAAAGAAATAGAAAATTACCTGTAAAATAAATCCTAACTTAAGTTACAATTAAACCTAATACTACACTATCATTAAATTAATTAAATAAATTACCTACAAATAACTACAATTAAATACAATTACATAAACTAACTAAAGTACAAAAAATAAAAAAAAAGCTAAGTTACAAAAAATAATAAAATAGGTTACAAATATGTTACAAATATTACAACAATTTTAAGCTACTTACACCTAATCTAAGCCCCCTAATAAAATAACAAACCCCCCCAAAATAATAAAATGCCCTACCCTATTCTAAATTAAATAAATTTCAAAGCTCTTTTACCTTACCAGCCCTTAAAAGGGCCATTTGTGGGGACATGCCCCAAAGAAAACAGCTCTTTTGCCTGTAAAAGAAAAATACAACCCCCCCCCAACATTAAAACCCACCACCCACATACCCCTAATCTAACCCAAACCCCCCTTACAAAAACCTAACACTAATCCCCTGAAGATCATCCTACCTTGAGTCGTCTTCCAAGATGGCGTCCCCTCAATTCCGATTGGCTGATAGGATTCTATCAGCCAATCGGAATTAAGGTAGGAAAAATCTGATTGGCTGATGGAATCAGCCAATCAGATTGAGCTCGCATACTATTGGCTGTTCCGATCAGCCAATAGAATGCGAGCTCAATCTGATTGGCTGATTGGATCAGCCAATCGGATTGAACTTGAATCTGATTGGCTGATTCCATCAGCCAATCAGATTTTCCTACCTTAATTCCGATTGGCTGATAGAATCCTATCAGCCAATCGGAATTGAGGGGACGCCATCTTGGATGACGTCCCTTAAAGGAGCCGTCATTCGTCATAGTCCGTCGGTGAAGAAGGTGGTTCCGCGTCGGCGGAAGGAAGATTCAAGACCCGGCTTGGAAGATGACTTCGCCCGGATAGAAGACCTCTTCAGCGCCTCTTTGAAGATGACATCGGACGGATCGAAGACTTTCCTTCAGCGCCGCCTAGATGATGACTTCATCGGATGGAAGATTTCTTCAGCGCCGCTTGGAGGATTAACTTTTTCCGCTCCGGATGTCCTCTTCAGTTCCATCGGTGGCTCGGCTGAGTGAAGACGACTCAAGGTAGGATGATCTTCAGGGGATTAGTGTTAGGTTTTTGTAAGGGGGGGTTGGGTTAGATTAGGGGTATGTGGGTGGTGGGTTTTAATGTTGGGGGGGGGTTGTATTTTTCTTTTACAGGCAAAAGAGCTGTTTTCTTTGGGGCATGCCCCCACAAATGGCCCTTTTAAGGGCTGGTAAGGTAAAAGAGCTTTGAAATTTATTTAATTTAGAATAGGGTAGGGCATTTTTTTATTTTGGGGGGGGTTGTTATTTTATTAGGGGGCTTAGATTAGGTGTAAGTAGCTTAAAATTGTTGTAATATTTGTAACATGTTTGTAACTTATTTTTTTATTTTTTGTAACTTAGCTTTTTTTATTTTTTGTACTTTAGTTAGTTTATGTAATTGTATTTAATTGTAGTTATTTGTAGGTAATTTATTTAATTAATTTAATGATAGTGTAGTATTAGGTTTAATTGTAACTTAAGTTAGGATTTATTTTACAGGTAATTTTGTATTTCTTTTAGCTATGTAGTTATTAAATAGTTAATAACTATTTAATAACTATTCTAACTAGCTAAAATAAATACAAAGTTACCTGTAAAATAAATATAAATCCTAAGATAGCTATAATATAATTATTAATTACATTGTAGCTATCTTAGGGTTTATTTTACAGGTAAGTATTTATTTTTAAATAGGAATAATTTATTAAAGTATAGTGTAGTGTTAGGTGTAATTGTAACTTAGGTTAGGATTTATTTCACAGGTACATTTCTCTTTATTTTAGCTAGGTAAGCTATTAAATAGTTAATAACTATTTAATAGTTATTGTACATGGTTAAAATAAATTGAAAGGTACCTGTAAAATAAATATAAATCCTAAGATAGCTAGAATATAATTATTATTTATATTGTAGCTATATTAGGGTTTATTTTAAAGGTAAGTATTTAGTTTTAAATAGTATTCATTTACTTAATAAGAGTTAATTTATTTAGATTTATTTAATTAATATTTAAGTTAGGGGGGCGTTAGGGTTAGGGTTAGACTTAGTTTTAGGGGTTAATAATTTTATTACAGTGGCGGCGGCGTAGTGGGGGGCAGGATAGGGGTTAATAAATTTATTATAGGTGGGGACGGTGTAGGGGGGGCAGATTAGGGGTTAATAAATTTATTATAGGTGGCGACGGTGTAGGGGGGGCAGGATAGGGGTTAATAGGTTTAATATAGGTTGCGGCGGGTTCATGGAGCGGCGGTTTAGGGGTTAAACTATTTATTTAGTTGCGGAGAGGTGCGGGATCAGCAGGATAGGGGTTAATAATTTTATTATAGAGGGCGACGGTATGGGGGGGGCAGGATAGGGGTTACTAGGTATACTGTAGGTGGTAGCGGTGTCCGGGAGCGGCGGTTTAGGGGTTAATACATTTATAAGAGTTGCGGCGGGGTCTAGGAGCGGCGGTTTAGGGATTAGTAACTTTATTGAGTTGCGGGAGGCTCCGGGGGCGCCGGTATAGGGATAGAACAGTGTAGTTTAGTGTGAGTGCTTAGTGACAGGCTAGCAATAAAGCTGGGAAAAAGCCGAAGGGCAGCGAGATCGGATGAGTGATAACTGTCACAGTCCGCTGCTCATCGCCCCGTGGCTTTTTGACAGCTTTATTTGATAACTTAGGCGTATTTTTTCAGGTCCGCGGCGGCGAAGGTAGGCGAGCTTAGGCGGGCGTATTGGGCCGGCGAAGCAAGAAAAGTAGACGGCTTGATAACTACCCCCCTATATGTCTCAATTTGCTGAAATTCCCTTAACTCCACCCATAGACAGCCCAGAATCACCTATAAACCTCTAAGACATGCGCCCCCAGTTATCAAGACACACCCATGGTCCCACCCACTATCCATCTGTGACCCTCTCCTAACCCGCCCACAAAACAGTGACAGGCCTCCTCAATCTCCAGACTCCCAGATCTCCAGCAAAAAATATTGGGAGGTAGGATGAAATAGGATGAGTTATTATTGTGCCACAAGAAAAAATAATTCATTTGTGTCTTTCTTTGTCAAGAGAGTATTTTTTTATTTATTTTTTAGCAAAATCCTATTTATCAGTAAAGGAAATGGAGCTATGCAAAGAAATACCCTCTGATATTCTCTATTAGTAGTATTTGTATTATCCTTCTCTGAGTCTGATGCATAATGGAATACCAATTAAGTTTAACTTCTCAAATTGTATTGCCTTCTTGGGTTTTAAAGGGACAGTATACACCAATTTTAAAATAACTGCATGCAATAGACACTATTATAAAGCATAGGCGGCTCTTAGTAATTGGGCAGAGATTAATATTTGTATTAATAGTTATATGAGAGGCAACACTTCAATCTCCCTAGTGTATGATCTTATGGTAGCTAAACAAAGCTTGCCACTCCTTGATAATCTATGTAATGTTTGGACCAGTATGTTCTTAGGGATTGAGGCGGACACCATTAAGCAAAGTTTTGCTTCCTTAGATAAATGTGTTATTCCCACAAGCTGGAAAGAATCACATTTTAAACTTATTAATAATTATTACTTGTCAACGCTTAAGATGTCGCACTTTTTTCCTAAGCAGCTTTTTGTTTGTAATCAATGTCGATATCGTATTGCTAAAATATTCTTCTGGTTATGTCCTAAAGTATTTCAGTTCTGGCAGAAAATTCAGTATTGGTTTAGTCAAGTGTTTAAAGTATCTTTACAATTTTCACCAGATCAGATAATATTTTTAAAGACAGCCAGTGATATAGCACCGCAATACCAATACCCTCTTAAGATTGCTATTTTAACTGCTAGGTCCCGTATTATTAGGAATTGGCTAGCTTACGCAGCCCCCTCTATGGTTGTATTTCTTAAAGAAATTCAACTACCTATAATATTTGAATCTTTTTATAAACGTTTAGCTACAGAAAAAAAATCTCTAAATATATATATATATATATATATATATATATATATATATATATGTATATATATATACAGCTGGCTGCCAGTAATTAAATCCTATCCTCTTTCTGTGCAAAAAAATATACTTACCCCCTTCCTCAGTTCTAAATGTTTTGCAGATTTAGTACTATTGAATGGATTTCCTCCTATGTGGGTTGCGAACTTTAGAGAAGCGGGTTAGGGGTTGGAGAGTAGGTTGTTTTCCCCCCTTTTTTTCTCCCTGTTCTTTTCTCTCTTCTATTTTTATTTATTAGCCAGAAAAGTATCCATTATTCGTTTGTTAAGGTTGTGCAATTTGACTGATCACATAATATGATCAAAATTTATTTTATACAACTTGTTGTTTGGTAATAGTTGTAGGCTTTGTATACATGATATGATTTTTATTTTTGGTCCTGCTACCCCTTGTTTTCTGTAAATGAAAATGGATGTTTAATAAAGCATAAGATGCACAGATACTGATATAAAAATCCAGTATAAAACTGTTTAAAAACTTACTTAGAAGCTCTCAGTTTAGTTTGGTTGAAAAGGTAGTTGGAAAGCCCACTGCAAGTGGGAAATAAGACACTCCCCCCTCCCCCTTCATTTGCATATGAAAAGACCCTTTACACAACAGGAGCAAGCTGGAGTAGGTATACATTGGTATTCTCCTAACATTTTGGGGCTTGTTTAAGAGTCTGAAAAGCAGAGCAATGTTATTTAAAAATAAGCAAAACTATACATTAAAAAAAAAAATCATCTTCAAAACATGTATGCAAAGAAAGAATGAGTGTATAATGTAATTAATTACAGTAATTGCAGCTTGTAGGAGATTTTACATGCACTGTATCCAACATTTTTTTAAGCATTGGCCAGCATATTAAATATGAATATACATTGGGATATATTTATGTAAGTACGAGTGGACATGATACAATGTAGCGTTTCAAGTCCGACGCACATCGATAAATGCCAACAGGCTCGCCAGAAACAAGGTGCATCAATATCTTTATTAATACTGTTTATTTGAACTAAATAAGTTTTGGATTCTAAGGTGCTGAATGTTTATGCTAAAGGGAGAAGCTTTTTGTGTAAAACATCTGTTCTAAAGTTTCCTATTTATTAATTATTGCTTATGATTCACAAATATAGAGACCAATTAGCTTCCATCACAATTGTGGGAGACATTGGTATCCATTGGATGACATGCAACACTGACTTCATATCATATATCATAATCATATATGCAGTATTGTATTTATCTGTCTGTCTGTCTATATATCTGCTTAGAGATCCTACACACTATTCTGCTTACAGATCCTACGCACTATTACAAAAAGGATACTTGGTTACATCAAAACAAGAAAACTGGCTCATTTCGGTGTACAGGATGCACTACATGGTGCTCTATGATACCTGGACCAACATTCAGTCGTCCACATAAAAATAAGAGATACACCATCAGGCAATTTATAAATGTGTACAACAAAATATGTAATATATCTACTAAGCTGTAGTTGTGGAAGATTTTATGTTGGAAAAACCTCAGACAATGCACAAGCCGCCACACACGACTCTAGGAAAAGGGGGGTAGCTATACTCTTGAATAAAAAACTAGAATACCATATTGTAGATACAGAAGTTGACCCCGATGGCCGGTTTTTAATTATGGAAATAATTATTAATAAGATCAATTTATATTGTGTAACATCTATGGCCCTAATCAAGTTGATCGTGATTTTTGGACTAATCTAACAGTGAAATTACATAGATATATAGGACAAAATCTAATAATAGCCGGAGGCTTTAATTCATTAGCTGATTCGACTTTAGATAGCTCAAAAAAAATCTGTAAACTCCAGGGATAGGAAAGTACGCATTCTTCAAAAATTTTGTTCGCAATTGGGTCTCATTGATGTATGGCGTGTTCAGAACCCAGATGTGCGTGCATATACATGCATGTCCAAAGTACATCAATCGTTATCCAGAATAGACTATTTTTTTATTTCAGATTCTTTACTTAAGTGGAGGTGGGTGGCCCAAATTGAGGATATCATAATCTCGGATCATGCTACCATAGCGTTAAATTGTAATTCTGATAGGAAAGGTTCAGTTAATAATCACATCTATTTCCCTAAACATTTAAGTAATAATATTAGCTTCCAAAGTTAGTTGAGTAAAAGTGCTTAGAATTCTACAATTATAATGCAAATTATCTCGGGAAAATAGAAGTGTTCTGGGAGACGGCCAAAGCTGTTTTGCGTGGTGAGATCAAATCCTTTATGTCTCACCAAAAGAAAAAATTCAGTCGTATTGAAATGCAGTTTGCCATTCAAGTTAAAAAACGCTTATAGAACCTATATAAATAACCCTATTAAACTCCACTGGGATATATATGTGAGAGCGAAAGCAGCTCGAGATATTTTCCTTAAGCAGAATAGTGCCCAAGAAGAACTAAGATTAAAAGCTTTATACGGTGGATATACTGGAAGATCTGCTAAGTTCCTAGCTAGAATCACTAAATCTAGCTCTAGGAATACTATTCCTGCCATTAAAAAGGGTCTGAATAGATTTACTAATCATTCAGATATTGAAAGGGTGTTTTTTGACTTTTTAATGTCTTGCATAAAGCAGAATCCCATAGTATAGCTAATAAAAAATAATTTTGGGATAAGATCAAAGTACCCAAATTATCGGTAGAGTCTATGATGTGCATTAATACTCCTATTTCAGAAGATGATATTTTACTCGCTATTAAGAAGGCCAAATTAAACAAAGCTCCTGGGCCAGATGCTCTCCACATAGAATTCTATAGAATTTTACAAACCCACATTACCCCCACTTTGAATAAGTTATTTCATTTTTATTTTTCTGAAAATACGGAATGCTCACCATATTTCGTAGGATACTTTAACAACTATATCCGATTAATTTATGGTACCCGTTCATCAGCAATCATTATTAACTACATGATCTCCCAATGGTTTGTTCTGCATAGAGGGACTAGACAGGGTTGCCTGCTTTCTCCTTTGTTATTTAATATTTGTTTAGAACCTCTAGCCATACTCCTTCGGCAGGAATTGGAAGGTATCCCACTGGCAGGCGACAATTTACTATATGCAGATGACCTCTTATTATTTCTGACTAATCTTAAGAATACTCTCCCAATACTACAGAATATTATTCTTCAGTTTGGAGCAATTTCAGGCTATAAGATTAACACACTGAAATCAGAACTCTTATGGCTGCACAAGAATCCTACAACTAGAATTAAGCATCCTTTTACATATTTGGGTCTTAGACTATCTAAAAATCCCAATGAATGGTACAATTTAAACTATGTACACTGTCTGGAGCACTGCATAAAAAAGCTAGAGGATTGAACCTCTCTGCCTATCTCTCTAACAGCCCGCATTGTTTTGATCAAAACAATTCTTTTCCCCAAACTATTATATATTTTTCAAAATATTCTGATTCCTATCCACAAGTTGGATATTCTTAAGTACAGTATAGCTTGTTCCAGATTTCTATGGAAAGGGGCCAAACCACGGATTGCCAGCTATCGGCTCATGAACTCTAAAACGGCAGCTGGTCTAGCGCTTCCTAACATTCAAGCTTATAATTTAGTTGCCTCAGCAAGAATTGCCCAAGATTGGATAACCGAGAAAGAACAAATTACCACATTTATTTGGGAATCCAAACTTGTGGCACCTTTCCATCTGAAGGCTTTATTACATTGCCCATTAACTTCTCTTCCCTCAAAAACTTTCTATTTAAGTATGTTTAAAAATGTTATAGTAGCATGGCAGAAACTTGTGTTGAGTTAGAATGTTCCCCGTATATCTCACAATTTTTGCCTATTTGTGGCAATCCTAATTTCAGTCCTGGGTTTTCAAATAGGATCTTTAAAGATTAGGATTTAAGAGGACTAAAAGGGATGAGTCAAATACTGGGAATAGATGGATATCCAATTACCTATGCAGAATTAGCTAACAAATTTGATCTTTCACCACGTGAATTTTATGCTTACCTCGAATTGACACTTTTTATACGAGCTGCTCCAAAAATATGGTACAGATTGGTCAATGGGTGAATTGCAGAACAGAATATATATATAACGGGAACTTATGAAATTTCCACCTTGTACTTGTTACTCATCCAAAAATCATCAAGTATACAAGTTAACGATATGGTGGCAAAATGGTCTAAAAAGTTCCCGGATATTAATGATCAGATTATAACTGATAGCTTTAAAATAATTGAACAACCATGGGTACAACCATCATGGAGGGAGTCTCAGATTAAGATTAGTCTTCGGAGTTATTTTACACCGGAAACTTTATCTAAATGGTATAAATCATTGGTCCCTTGCTGTAGATGTAAGTCAATGAAAGCAGATCTACTACACTGTTTTTGGGAATGCCCAAATAATTTCAGTTCTGGCAAAAAATTATATATTGGATGAACTCAGTTTTACATTTAGAATATAAACTTAAACCAATTGAGATTTTCTTCCTGGTCAAATTCCAAGGGGTCCCCAAAAACTTTAAACTGATAAACCCAATTATATTGATTGGACGTAACCTGATATTTTCTCATTTCAAATATGCTCTGATTACACAATATACGGCAGAGTAATTCAACTTACCATATCCTTATGAGGAGCATCTAGTCTCCTTTTTCAGGAAATGGGAATCTTTTATTCTGTCTCTACCAAAATCATCCCAAAAAAAAATGATTAAACCGTTACTCAATTCTGTATTTGTACAAACAAATATATATGCTGGCCACTTCCCCAAATATTTGTCAGGGTTTTTTCCTTGTTGTATTTGCCATGTGCTGCTGGCAGCCATTTTACTTACCTCTCTTCCTGACTATTGTGCACTGTGGGGGATGCTGCTCATTTCCTGCACTTCCTTTTATGGTCAGACTGGTGTGCATCATCCATGTGAGACAGGATGCAGTCTCAGAATTGTGATGTCATCACTTATTATTTAAAGGGCCTCTATTCAGTATGCTTTGCGTTGTCTCAGACCTGTTTGTGAGAGCTCCTGTGTATTATTTGGCTGCCTGACATCCTTCCTGGTCCCTAATCCCTGGCTTGTTCCTGACTCTGCTGTTTTCCTTGTTCCTGATTCCGGCTCGTCTGACTATTTGCTTTGGCTCCTGACTCGGCTCGTCTGACTACCAGCTCTGGTTTTAACTCCTGGCTTGTTATTTGACTTGTGGAGTTTTTATTATTTTTTGCACCCTGCCAATATTGGACAGAAGAGAGTGAAGTCGACTGGTGAAAAAAGAAAAGAAAGAGAAAAGAGGGAGAAGAGAAGGGAAAAAAGAGCTTTCTCACCTTCTTTTTTTTTCTCTTTTCTTTCCTTGTTTATGTTATGTTTTAAACAAGAAAAGCCAATAATGTGAATACATAGGATATATAAAATGATGTATCTATCTTATGGTGTATCTTAAATTGCGGTCTTGGAATATATATGCTATGTCAACTGTACATATTTAGGTTAACATTGTAGGTTTATACCACACTGTAAAATTGTGTTGTTTCAGAACATTTCCATCGTGGCTCTGCATGGCAAAAGATATGTATAATATTTTGTTATTCGTTACTGGTTATAAATAAAAATTAAAAAAAAAAGAAAAAAACACAATGCACGAGCACATCTGGCAAACCATAGATCATCCATTAGGGCTGCAATCAAGAAAAAGAAGAGTGACCAGCCTGTAGCAAGACTCTTTATGGCAGCAGGACACAGTGTCAGCAATCTATCACCTAGATTTAGAGTTTTGTTTGTAAAGACCCGCATAGCTAACGCTGCTTTTTTTCTTAACACTCCCTTTAAACAACGCAGGTATTTAGCGTTGTCTGAGTGGCTGCGTTAGGCTCAGAAAAGTGAGCGTTGAGCATAATTTAACGCCACTTCAACCCTCAATATCAGCTTTGCCTACGGTAGCAGTAAGCTGGCAAAACGTGTTTGTGCACGATTTCCCCATAGGAAACAATGGGGCAGTTTGGGCTGAAAAAAACCTAACACCTGCAAAAAAGCAGCGTTCACCTCCTAACGCAGCCCCATTGTTTCCTATGGGGAAACACTCTCTAACTCTACACCTAACACCCTAACATGAGCCCCGAGTCTAAACACCCCTAACCTTACACTTATTAACCCCTAATCTGCCGCCCCCACTATCGCTGACACCTGCATCTTATTATTAACCCCTAATCTGCCACTCCGGACACCGCCGCAACCTACATTATAACTATGAACCCCTAATCTGCTGCCCCTAACACCGCCGACACCTATATTATATTTATTAACCCCTAATCTGCCCCCACAATGTCGCCGCAACCTAACTACATGTATTAATCCCTAATCTGCCGACCAGACCTCGCCGCCACTATAATAAATGTATTAATCCCTAAACTGCCACACTCCCGCCTCGCAAACACTATAATAAATTGTATTAACCCCTAATCTGCCCTCCCTAACATCGCCGCCACCTACCTTCAATTATTAACCCCTAATCTCCTGACCCCAACGTCGCCGCTACTATAATAAAGTTATTAACCCCTAAACCTAAGTCTAACCCTAACCCTAACACCCACCTAACATAAATATAATTTAAATTAAACAAAAAATATTCCTATAATTAAATAAATTATTCCTATTTAAAACTAAATACTTACCTAGAAAATAAACCCTAATATAGCTACAATATAACTAATAGTTACATTGTAGCTATTTTAGGATTTATATTTATTTTACAGGCAACTTTGTATTTATTTTAACTAGGTACAATAGCTATTAAATAGTTAATAACTATTTAATAGCTACCTAGTTAAAATAAAGACAAAATAACCTGTAAAATAAATCCTAACCTAAGATACAAATACACCTAACACTAACATTAAATTAATCAAATAAATTAACTACAATTAGCTAAACTAAAATACAATTAAATAAACTATTCTATAATACAAAAAACCCACTAAATTACAAAAAATAAAAAAAATATTACAAGAATTTTAATCTAATTACACCTAATCTAAGCCTTAAAAGGGCTTTTTGTGGGGCATTGCCCCAAAGTAATCGGCTCTTTTACCTGTCAAAGAAAATACAATACCCCCCAACATTACAACCCACCACCCACATACCCCTATTCTAACCCACCCAAACCCCCCTTAAAAAAACTATTACTAACCCCCTGAAGATCTCCCTACCTTGAGTCTTCTTCACTCAGCCGAGCCGAAGTCTTCATCCAATCCGGGCGATGTGGTCCTCCATCCGGTAGAAGTCTTGATCCAAGCGGCAAAGAAGAGGTCCTCCACCCGGGCGATGTCTTCTTCCAAGCGGCATCTTCTAACTTCTGTCTTCCGGATCCATCTTCATCCCGCCGACGTGGAACATCCTCCTTCCCCAATGGACTAACGACGAATGAAGGTTCCTTTAAGGGACGTCATCCAAGATGGCGTCCCTCGAATTCCGATTGGCTGATAGGATTCTATCAGCCTATTGGAATTAAGGTAGGAAAAATCTGATTGGCTGATTCAATCAGCCAATCAGATTGAAGTTCAATCCGATTGGCTGATCCAATCAGGCAATCAGATTGAGTTTGCATTCTATTGGTTGTTCCGATCAGCCAATAGAATGTGAGCTCAATCTGATTGGCTGATTGAATCAGCCAATCAGATTTTTCCTACCTTAGTTCCGATTGGCTGATAGAATCCTATCAGCCTATCGGAATTCGAGGGACGCCATCTTGGATGACGTCCCTTAAAGGAACCTTCATTCGTCGTTAGTCTGTCGGGGAAGGAGGATGTTCCACGTCGGCGGGATGAACATGGATCCGGAAGACAGAAGATAGAAGATGCCGCTTGGAAGAAGACATCGCCCGGATGGAGGACCTCTTCTTTGCCTCTTGGATCAAGACTTCTACCAGATGGAGGACCACATCGCCCGGATTGGATGAAGACCTCAGCTCGGTTGAGTGAAGACGACTCAAGGTAGGGAGATCTTCAGGGGGTTAGTGCTTTTTAAGGGGGGTTTGGGTGGGTTAGAATAGGGGTATGTGGATGGTGGGTTGTAATGTTGGGGGGTATTGTATTTTCTTTGACAGGTAAAAGAGCTGATTAATTTGGGGCAATGCACCGCAAAAAGCCCTTTTAAGGGCTGGTAAAAGAGCTGATTACTTTTGTAATTTAGAATAGGGTAGGGAATTTTTTATTATTATTATTATTTTATTAGGGGGCTTAGATTAGGTGTAATTAGATTAAAATTCTTGTAATATTTTTTTATTTTTTGTAATTTAGTGTTCTTTATTAAGATATTGAAAAAGACAATAAGGTAACAAATTTAGACAACAGTATGTAAAACATGGATTGATATTATAACAGAGATTACGAATTTGAAAAAGCTTGAATACCATATTTTAGACCTTTCGGCCTAACATTGGCCTTTCCATTGAAGAGTAAATTAATATGAGTAATTATAAGCAAGGTTTCAGTATTAATTTTGTATCATAACCGGACTCATGGTGCTTTTAAATTTTTTTTTTTGTATATTATACTAGAGCACAACTACGAAGGATGTAGCTGATCACAGTTTTTTCCAAATAGAGGGAGAGGAAAGGAGAGGAAAAGGAGGATTGTGAGTATAAAGAGAAGATAAGAAATTATGGAAAAAAAAGGGGAGGGTTAGGGGAGTTGGGCCAGGGCAGGAATTTTATGAATGATATCTTTCTCTGCCATGATGCCAACATCAACTCGTAGATTTCTAACTGATGTGGTTTTAGAAAGTGGTATCTCTCCAGCGAGAGGAGATCAGAGACTGTGCCCCTCCACTCATCTAGAGAGGGAACTGTTCAAGATTTCCAATGTTTTGGTATAAGTTTTTTTGCTGCAGTGAGCATAATTAAAAATAGTGGCTGTTTACCCAACCCCACTACCTTGGGGAGGTTAAGGAATAAGATTATGTGCGGGTTGTGTGGGATCTCAATCCCTAGGATTTCAGACATTTCTGACAGAACATCAGGCCAAAATCTCTGTAGGCCAGGGCAGGACCACCAGTTGCTTATCCGGGGAACGATCCTATGGAGGCGCCACAGTGTTAAACACCACCTGCACAGGAGCTTTAGGTGAATTTCCTGGATCGTTGCAGAGACCGAAGATTTTTTAATTAGTCTAAACGCCCGTAGCCAGGTCTCTTTCTCTATCTCGCAGTCTTAAGTCTTTTTTCCAGGAGTATGTGTAAGAGGGAAGATCTGCTGCCTCCGAGTTGAGTAATACCTTATAGAGCTTAGAAACTAAGTGTGTCGGGGCAGTTGTTAAGATACAAAGGGACTCGAAGGTTGTGGGATCCCTGCCAAAGGCCTCTTTGTGTTTATGATGGGAGACAAAGTATACAAGCTGGTGGTAGTGAAGCCAAGAGGAGAAAATCTCCCTGTGGACTTCCTCTAGTTCAAGTTGTGTCTTTAGCCTACCATCTTTAGTGCTAAAGTGGGCTGATCCTACCCCTGAGACTATATGGCTGTAGTTTAGTAAAGCCTAAATGGCAGTATGGGAGATCTTTGTGTTCTAGAATAGGACTAAGAGGGGCATCTGGTGAGGAGATGTGCGTACTGGTGGACAATAGCTTATCCCACTCTAATAGAACCCCTGCTGTGACATGATATTTTTCGGTTATCTTAGTTCTCTTTTGAATTGTAATTGCATGTTTGTAAGATTGTAGGCTTGGGACCCCCAATCCACCATTGTCCCTAGAAAGATACATAGTTTTTCTCGGGATTCTAGGCCTAGCACCATCCCAAATGTATTGTTCAAAAGCTTTTTGTAATTGATTTATGTATCCCTCAGGGAGCTGTATCGGGAGGGTCTGGAATAAGTATAAAACACGAGGAAGGACATTCATCTTTAGAACCCCTATCCTCCCTAGCCACGAGAGTCTTTTGTTTTTCCAGACAGAAAGGTCTCTGATTATTTCATTTTTTATAGTGTTGTGGTTGAGTTTGTACCAGTGTTAATTTCGTCGACTAAAACTAGACTAAAATGACTATGAAACTAAAGAAATTCTGATGACTAAAATACGACTAAAACTAAAATGACATTTTAGTCAAAAGACTATGACTAAAACTAAATCACAATGACATTTTAGTCAAACGACTATGACTAAAACTAAATAAAAATTTGCTGACAAAAATTTTTTATGCAAGGTGTTATAATCAATCCATATCCAATTACTGCTCTTTTGTAAAATTTACAAAACTTAATTTTATTAAATTTTAAGATATATAAAGACATGTTATATACCACAACAGTTAAATCTGTTAAATTTGTATTGCATGTTTAAACCTTAATACCATAAATAAAAACAGGTTAATAAAACTTTACTCCAGAAGTATATAATGAGTTTGGAAGTTCTAGAGCAGTGCTAATATCGTTGCCGAAAAATTTTCAAATCTGTGAACAATCAATTGATTCTTCCTATAGAAATAAGCATAACCCATGAATAATGGTTTAAGTTATGCTGTGCCTGTGCTAGCTGCAGAAACTTTTTGCTGTGTTGAGTTACTTGATTCTTGTTTTAATTATTAACAGAGAACTGTTAAAGTTTTTATATGTTCAATACAGCCAATACAGTTTACAGTTTTGTTTTTTTATATTTTAAAGTTGCATGTCTGTTTGTTTATGAAACTTGGTTTTATTTAATTTTAAGTTTAATAAAGATGTTACATATCACAACGGCTAAATTTGTGTCTGTATTGCATGTTTAAACCTTAATACCATAAATATTAACAGGTGTTATGTTTACTCCTGGAGTATATAATCAGTTTGCAAATTATAGATAAATAATGCATTACACTTTAACTAAACCCCTTAGATTTTAGTCGACTAAAATCTACTGGAGATTCAGTCGACTAAAATCTACTGGAGATTCAGTCGACTAAAATCTACTGGAGATTCAGTCGACTAAAATCTACTGGAGATTCAGTCGACTAAAACTAGACTAAAACTAAAACAAAGCAGATGACTAAAAGACGAATAAAACTAAAATGGCATTTTAGTCAAAAGACTAAAACTAAGACTAAATTGAAATTTGCCGTCAAAATTAACACTGGTTTGTACAAGTCTTGGGAAGTTGGGGAGAGATAGATCCCTAGATATTTCAGTTTGTGGTGTGCAACTGGGATGTGGTGATGGGTACTTAAGTGTTGTATGTGTATTGGATTGGTATTGATGTTGAGAATTTCAGATTTAGAGATGTTTAGTTGAAAATTAGAAATTTTACTATACTTGGCCATTTCATCAAGCAGGGCAGGTATAGACGTCTCTGCATTTGTTAACGAGAACAACCCATCGTCAGCATAGAGAGCTTGTTCATGTTCTCCTAACGTTATACCAGTAGTCTCCTTGTTATTTCTGACTTTTTGTGCTAATACTTCGATGGAAATGGCGAAGAGAAGTGGGGATAAGGGACAGCCCTGTCTAGTGCCGTTGTTAATTGCAAAGGGGTCAGAGAGAGTGCCATTGATTCTAATTCTTGCATTTGGAGAGGAGTACAAAGCCATGGCCGAATTCAAGAAAGGTCCTGGGATTCCCATCTCGGACATAGCTCTGCATAGAAAAGACCACCGAACCTGGTCGAAGGCCTTTTCCGCGCCCGTTGCAAATAGGACCATCAGGGCTCCCGTAACCTTGGCATAATTAATTATTTGCAAAATTTTAATGGTGTTGTCGTGGGCTTCGCGGCCTGGGATGAAGTCAACTTGATCCGTGGCGATCAGTTTTGGTAAATATTTATTGAGTCTGTTAGCGAGGACCTTTGCCAATAATTTCATGCCCAAATTTATAAGGGAGATGGGTCTGAAATTCTCTGGGCAATTGGCTGGTTTCCCCGGCTTGGGGATGACTATAATATGCGCTTCCAAAAGTGGGTTGGATAAGATGGGTCTGTCCCTTAGGATATTGAAAAGTTTTAGTAAGTGGGGTGAGAGTGTTTTATTAAACAGTTTATAGTATCTAGGGGTGAAACCATCTGGTCCCGGGCTCTTACCAGACGGCATGTCTTTAATTGCTATGTGTAGTTCCTCCTCTGATAGAGGGGATGCTAGATCTAATTTCTCTTCTTCTGTTAGGGAGGGGAGGTTGATGTTGCTAAAATAGTTATTCGTTTGCTCTTCAAGTGTACCCTGATCTGGTTGTGTATGTGAATTGATGGTTGAGTCATCTAGGTTATACAGCGACCTATAAAAGTCCCTGAATGTAGAGGCTATGAGTTTACTGCTGGAGACATGGGTACCATCCTTAGTTTTTATGGTATGTATATATGAAGACAATTGGTTCCTACGAAGTGTTCTCGCAAGGATTTTCCCCAATTTATTGCCCCCCTCATAGTAGTATTGTTTAAGGTGCAATGCATTACGCTGATGTATTTTGGTGAGATATTGCTTTAAATCTGACCTGGCTATCAGTAGATCCTTTTTTGGTAGGTGTAGATTAAAACTTTTTTGCACTGCCTTATTTGGGTAAGCCCTTTCGCCTATGATATTTTCCCCAAAATATCTAATTTTGGTGTACAGGAGGAGTGTGGGTTTAGGAGTATGGGGCACAACTGAATGCTTATACCCTTGTGTGAGAGTAGGTTATAGAATTTTGATAGTCTGTTGCAAATGTGTTAGAAAAATGATTAAAATATAATGCCAGTCTTATAACGTGCTTTGTTCTTAAATAATATTTTATTAGTTACAATGAGAATCAGATATAGATATACATTAAAACATATATGTGTCTGTACCCTTAAACGGTGGGTATGTGGAAGAACCTATATAGGTTTTGTCAGATATTTGATAGGTTTTGTCAGATATTTGATAGGTTTTGTCAGATATTTGATTTGTGGTAGGAAAAAATTATTATAATCCTGTAATAGCACAGTGATTGGATTTTGAAGGACTAATCTAAGTGTTGTACCTAGTACATAGAATACCTAGTGCAATAGCCTAAAATAGTCAAAAATAGTCAAAATACAACAATAAAAACAATATTGCATTCGTACAGGATTATTAGTTAAAATAGTTGATATATTCTGCTATTGATAGTGATAAAACCTAAAAGATATAACGATAGAAATAAAAATAATAATAAAACCTAAAAATTAATTCATAATGCCTTAAAATATATAATGCCTTAAAATATATAAATGATATATCGCAAGGAAGAGATACTGAGCAATGGTTTTTTGAACAATGGTTTTCTAGTTGGCCGACAAGTTGAAAGGTAATATTATAAAAGGATGATGCCCAAAATTGTTTTTAAAATACCACCGGTGGATTTTAAATGCAAGTGTTCAAAAACTCTAAATGTTCAAAAAGTCTTTGATAAAAAGTGTCCTTTTTGTCACTTCTTAGTTGAGCTGTGCTCCTTAAAATAGAATATATAGATATAATGTTGCGGGGTCTTTTGTGTATCCTCCTCTTGTTGTTACTATGTGTATTAAAGTCTTACCAGAGCTCTACGGTCTGAAGAGGGGTGAACAGTAAGGAGCAGTATTTTACTTACTGTGCTCTTGAGCCGATTCTGGAGCCTGGTAGAAATCGTCCCGCTCTGTAGATCTTCTTTTGCCGGTCTTGGATACTGTGATAGATTCGGGTAGTTATTTGAATCCCCCTTTCACAGTGGTCTGAAGTCTGCCTTTCACAGTGGTCTGAAGTCTGCCTTTCACAGTGGTCTGAAGTCTGCAGTGGCTCATGGAGGGCACTGGACACCAGCGTTTTTTGTCTGCCCAAAATAATCTTTGTGTTGCACACAATGGAAGCGGACAAATTAGAGCCCAGTTTATAGCGGATTGGTGATAGTGGAAAATGACAGTGTCTAATAACAGCAGTCGGATGTAACTGGGACACTGAAAAGTTTGCAAGTTTTTTACAGTAGTTCGCTACGCGTTTCAGCCGTTACCTTGGCCTTTTTCAAGCTTTACTACTGTTAAGAGGTTTGGCGGTCTTTTTATTCATTCAAAATGTCTCTTTCATTGGACCTATTAATTCATTATTCAATTTGCTTTTGCACATTCACGGAGGCTTTTCAATTTTTGTTTGTAGGCATTATAGTATCATCAATGGCATCAAGGATCTTAAAACATATATATATCATCAAGGTTCATAAAAAAGCTTATACTTTCCTAAAAATTTCATAAAACTCAGTTATAATCATAGAATTTAAAAAGAAGAAAATAAAAATAGAAATATTATACCATAAAATTCATAAGTTTAAAATTATTTGTTCTATTATAATCGTTTGTTGAACAGTTGTAGATTTTTTATTATTTTCTAATTGTAAAAATATTTTTTAAAATGAATGTAGAACAGAAATTATTTATTTTATATCTGTAAAAACTGAATGTATTAGAAGTTAAAAATAAAAATAAAATAGAAAGGTCATTTTTAACTTTTAGTTGTGTATGCTTGGTTGTAGAATACAATTGGAAACCAATTACTGCTTTCAAGTGTTTTAGTGCCACATAATGCATACCGTTTCATATAATCCGATAGTCTTGGCTTCTTTTTAAGCATAGTACATGTTTTAAAAGATGGGAAATATATTCAAACTTATTGCCAAATAGTCTTGGCTTCTTTTAAGCATAGTGCATGTTTTAGAAGATGGGAAATATATTCAAACTTATTGCCAAATAGTAGTTTATAGAACCATTTAAAAGTCTATCGGCTAGATTTGGAGTTTTGTCGGTAACGACCCGAAAAACTAACGCCGGCTTTTTTCTGGCCGCACCATAAAAATAACTCTGGTATTGAGAGTCCACAGAATGGCTGCGTTAGGCTCCAAAAAAGGAGCGTAGAGCATTTTTAACGCAGCTTCAACTCTCGATACCAGAGTTGCTTACGCAAGCGGCCAGCCTCAAAAACGTGCTCGTGCACGATTCTCCCATAAGAAACAATGGGGCTGTTTGAGCTGAAAAAAAACCTAACACCTGCAAAAAAGCCGTGTTAAGCTCCTAACGCAGCCCCATTGTTTGCTATGGGGAAACACTTCCTACGTCTGCACCTAACACTCTAACATGTACCCCGAGTCTAAACACCCCTAACCTTACACTTATTAACCCCTAATCTGCCGCCCCGCTATTGCTGACCCCTGCATATTATTATTAACCCCTAATCTGCCGCTCCGTAAACCGCCGCTACTTACATTATCCTTATGTACCCCTAATCTGCTGCCCTAACATCGCCGAACCCTATATTATATTTATTAACCCCTAATCTGCCCCCCACAACGTCGCCTCCACCTAACTACACTTATTAACCCCTAATCTGCCGACCGGACCTGAGCGCTACTATAATAAAGTTATTAACCCCTAATCCGCCTCACTAACCCTATAATAAATAGTATTAACCCCTAATCTGCCCTCCCTAACATCGCCGACACCTAACTTCAATTATTAACCCCTAATCTGCCGACCCAATCTCGCCGCTATTCTAATAAATGTATTAACCCCTAAAGCTAAGTCTAACCCTAACACTAACACCCCCCTAAATTAAATATAATTTTAATCTAACGAAATTAATTAACTCTTATTAAATAAATTATTCCTATTTAAAGCTAAATACTTACCTGTAAAATAAATCCTAATATAGCTACAATATAAATTATAATTATATTATAGCTATTTTAGGATTAATATTTATTTTACAGGTAACTTTGTATTTATTTTAACCAGGTACAATAGCTATTAAATAGTTAAGAACTATTTAATAGCTAAAATAGTTAAAATAATTACAAATTTACCTGTAAAAGAAATCCTAACCTAAGTTACAATTAAACCTAACACTATACTATCAATAAATTAATTAAATAAACTACCTAAAATTACCTACAATTAACCTAACACTACACTATCAATAAATTAATTAAATACAATTCCTACAAATAAATACAATTAAATAAACTTGCTAAAGTACAAAAAATAAAAAAGAACTAAGTTACAAAAAATAAAAAAATATTTACAAACATAAGAAAAATATTACAACAATTTTAAACTAATTACACCTACTCTAAGCCCCCTAATAAAATAACAAAGCCCCCCAAAATAAAAAAATGCCCTACCCTATTCTAAATAACTAAAGTTCAAAGCTCTTTTACCTTACCAGCCCTGAACAGGGCCCTTTGCAGGGCATGCCCCAAAGAATTTAGCTCTTTTGTCTGTAAAAAAAAACATACAATACCCCCCCCCAACATTACAACCCACCACCCACATACCCCTAATCTAACCCAAACCCCCCTTAAATAAACCTAACACTAAGCCCCTGAAGATCTTCCTACCTTGTGTTCACCTCACCGGGTTCAACGATCTGTCCAGAAGAGCTCCTCCGATGTCCTGATCCAAGCCCAAGCGGGGGGCTGAAGAGGTCCATGATCCGGCTGAAGTCTTCATCCAAGCGAATCAGCCAATCAGATTCAAGTTCAATCCGATTGGCTGATTCAATCAGCCAATCAGATTGAGCTCGCAATCTATTGGCTGTTCCGATCAGCCAATAGAATGCGAGCTCAATCTGATTGGCTGATTGGATCAGCCAATCGGATTGAACTTGATTCTGATTGGCTGATTCCATCAGCCAATCAGAATTTTCCTACCTTAATTCCGATTGGCTGATAGAATCCTATCAGCCAATCGGAATTCGAGGGACGCCATCTTGGATGACGTCCCTTAAAGGAACCGTCATTTGTCGTTAGTCCGTCGGGCCAGCAGGATGTTCCGCGTCGGAGGTCTGCAAGATGGATCCAGAAGAAAGAAGATTGAAGATGCCGTTGATAGAAGACTTCATCCGGATCATGGACCTCTTCAGCACCCGCTTGGATGAAGACTTCATCCGGATCATGGACCTCTTCAGCTCCCGCTTGGATGAAGACTTCAGCCGGATCATGGACCTCTTCAGCCCCCCGCTTGGGCTTGGATCAAGACATCGGAGGAGCTCTTCTGGATCGATCGGTGAACCCGGCGTGGTGAAGACAAGGTAGGAAGATCTTCAGGGGCTTAGTGTTAGGTTTATTTAAGGGGGGTTTGGGTTAGATTAGGAGTATGTGGGTGGTGGGTTGTAATGTTGGGGGGGGTATTGTATGTTTTTTTTTACAGGCAAAAGAGCTGAATTCTTTGGGGCATGCCCCGCAAAGGGCCCTGTTCAGGGCTGGTAAGGTAAAAGAGCTTTGAACTTTAGTTATTTAGAATAGGGTAGGGCATTTTTTTATTTTGGGGGGCTTTGTTATTTTATTAGGGGGCTTAGAGTAGGTGTAATTAGTTTAAAATTGTTGTAATATTTTTCTTATGTTTGTAAATATATTTTTATTTTTTGTAACTTAGTTCTTTTTAATTTTTTGTACTTTAGCAAGTTTATTTAATTGTATTTATTTGTAGGAATTGTATTTAATTAATGTATTGATAGTGTAGTGTTAGGTTAATTGTAGGTAATTGTAGGTAGTTTATTTAATTAATTTATTGATAGTATAGTGTTAGGTTTAATTGTAACTTAGGTTAGGATTTCTTTTACAGGTAAATTTGTAATTATTTTAACTATTTTAGCTATTAAATAGTTCTTAACTATTTAATAGCTATTGTACCTGGTTAAAATAAATACAAAGTTACCTGTAAAATAAATATTATTCCTAAAATAGCTATAATATAATTATAATTTATATTGTAGCTGTATTAGGATTTATTTTACAGGTAAGTATTTAGCTTTAAATAGGAATAATTTATTTAATAAGAGTTAATTAATTTCGTTAGATTAAAATTATATTTAATTTAGGGGGGTGTTAGTGTTAGGGTTAGACTTAGCTTTAGGGGTTAATACATTTATTAGAATAGCGGCGAGATTGGGTCGGCAGATTAGGGGTTAATAATTGAAGTTAGGTGTCGGCGATGTTAGGGAGGGCAGATTAGGGGTTAATACTATTTATTATAGGGTTAGTGAGGCGGATTAGGGGTTAATAACTTTATTATAGTAGCGCTCAGGTCCGGTCGGCAGATTAGGGGTTAATAAGTGTAGGCAGGTGGAGGCGACGTTGAGGGGGGCAGATTAGGGGTTAATAAATATAATATAGGGGTCGGCGGTGTTAGGGGCAGCAGTTTAGGGGTACATAAGGATAACGTAGGTGGCGGCGCTTTGCGGTCAGCAGATTAGGGGTTAATAAGTGTAGGTAGGTGGAGGCGACGTTGTGGGGGGGCAGGTTAGGGGTTAATAAATATAATACAGGGGTCGGCGTGTTAGGGGCAGCAGATTAGGGGTACATAAGGATAACGTAGGTGGCGGTCGGCAGATTAGGGGTTAAAAAAAATTATTCGAATGTCGGCGATGTGGGGGGACCTTGGTTTAGGGGTACATAGGTAGTTTATGGGTGTTAGTGTACTTTAGAGTACAGTAGTTAAGAGCTTTATAAACCGGCGTTAGCCCAGAAAGCTCTTAACTACTGACTTTTTTCCTGCGGCTGGAGTTTTGTCATTAGATGTCTAACGCTCACTTCAGAAACGACTCTAAATACCGGAGTTAGAAAGATCCCATTGAAAAGATAGGATACGCAATTTACGTAAGGGGATCAGCGGTATGGAAAAGTCGCGGATGAAAAGTGAGCGTTAGACCCTATTTTGAGTGACTCCAAATACCGGCGGTAGCCTAAAACCAGCGTTAGGAGCCTCTAACGCTGGTTTTCACGGCTAACGCCAAACTCCAAATCTAGGTCTATGTGTTGTGTATTTACACTTTAAAAAAGCTATTTCTTTAAGAGTTAAAAAGAGTGTTTAAAACATTAGCAGATAATTGAGAGGGAGTGCAAAAGTAAAAGGGAAATAGCATATTATAATAATGTTTAATCATAAGTGAAGCATTTGATTGGTTTTGGATCTTTCATTCTTTTAAAAAACTATTTAAATTAAAATCTATATTAAGACCTTTTGGTTGTAATGTTTGTAATTTTGCCTCTGCTTGTAATAGTGCTCTGGAATGATTCCCCCCTCTAACGCTTTTGCTTATTTTTTCTATAGCTGTAAAATTAAAGTATTTTAAATTGCTATTGTTACAAAATCTGAAATGTTTTGGCACAGGAGGTTCCTCTTTTCTTCTGAGTTTTCTATGGACAGAATATGTTCTCTTATCCTTTCCCATATCGTTCTTTCCATTTCCCCTTTGTATTGTAAATTACATTTTTTTACACTCTATAAGGTAGATTATATTTTTATCCATGCATCTTATCGTGTTTTTGATTTTGTATGTTTGTTTGGTATTACTGGATGTGAAAATGTTAGTCTTTTTTGAATGCCTGCAGGCTTTGCATATATGACAGGGGTAGAATCCCCTTAATTCTGTTCCTAATACTCCCTTCTCTATATTTTTACTCATAGTATTCTTCATAGAGGGTGCCAGTCTATTTTTTATTGTATTTGCTCTTCGATATACAAATCTAGGTTTATTCCAATGTTTTTTAATAATCTTCTCGATAACATGTTTGTTTTCTCCATATTGTGTAACAAAAGGTATATTTATTCTATCAGTTGTTGTATTTAAAAGTCTGTTTTTCTTAGTTTTATCATTTAGGATATAATTTCTGTCTATTTTTCTTACTTCTTCTATGTCATTTTCTATTTTGGATATGTTATATCCTCTATCTATGAATTTTTGTTTGAAAACTTCGCTTTGTTGGTCGAATACTTCGGGGTCATTGCAATTTCTTTTTAATCTTAAGAATTGTCCCTTAGGTATAACATATCCAAAATAGAAAATGACATAGAAAGAAAAGAGGAACCTCCTGTGCCAAAACATTTCAGATTATGTAACAATAGCAATTTAAAATACTTTAATTTTACAGCTATAGAAAAAATAAGCAAAAGCGTTAGAGGGGGGAATCATTCCAGAGCACTATTACAAACAGAGGCAAAATTACAAACATTACAACCAAAAGGTCTTAACATAGATTTTAATTTAAATAGTTTTTTAAAAGAATGAAAGATCCAAAACCAATCAAATGCTTCACTTATGATAAAACATTATTATAATATGCTATTTCCCTTTTACTTTTGCACTCCCTCTCAATTATCTGCTAATGTTTTAAACACTCTTTTTAACTCTTAAAGAAATAGCTTTTTTAAAGTGTAAATACACAACACATAGACCTAGATTTGGAGTTTGGCAGTAGCCGTGAAAACCAGCGTTAGAGGCTCCTAACGCTGGTTTTAGGCTACCGCCGGTATTTAGAGTCACTCAAAATAGGGTCTAACGCTCACTTTTCAGCCGCGACTTTTCCATACCGCAGATCCCCTTACGTCAATTGCGTATCCTATCTTTTCAATGGGATCTTCCTAACTCCGGTATTTAGAGTCGTTTCTGAAGTGAGCGTTAGACATCTAACGACAAAACTCCAGCCGCAGGAAAAAAGTCAGTAGTTAAGAGCTTTCTGGGCTAACGCCGGTTTATAAAGCTCTTAACTACTGTACTTTAAAGTACACTAACACCCATAAACTACCTATGTACCCCTAAACCGAGGTCCCCTCACATCGCCGCCACTCGATTAAATTTTTTTAACCCCTAATCTGCCGACCGCCACCTACGTTATCCTTATGTACCCCTAATCTGCTGCCCCTAACACCGCCGACCCCTGTATTATATTTATTAACCCCTAATCTGCCCCCCACAACATCTCCGCCAGCTACCTACACTTATTAACCCCTAATCTGCCATCCGCACGCCGCCGCCAGCTACATTATCCCTATGTACCCCTAATCTGCTGCCCCTAACACCACCGACCCCTATATTATATTTATTAACCCCTAATCTGCCCCCCACAACGTCGCCTCCACCTGCCTACACTTATTAACCCCTAATCTGCCGAGCGGACCTGAGCGCTACTATAATAAAGTTATTAACCCCTAATACGCCTCACTAACCCTATAATAAATAGTATTAACCCCTAATCTGCCCTCCCTAACATCGCCGACACCTAACTTCAATTATTAACCCCTAATCTGCCGACCGGAGCTCACCGCTATTCTAATAAATGGATTAACCCCTAAAGCTAAGTCTAACCCTAATACTAACACCCCCCTAAGTTAAATATAATTTAAATCTAACGAAATAAATTAACTCTTATTAAATAAATTATTCCTATTTAAAGATAAATACTTACCTGTAAAATAAATCCTAATATAGCTACAATATAAATTATATTTATATTATAGCTATTTTAGGATTTATATTTATTTTACAGGTAACTTTGTATTTATTTTAACCAGGTACAATAGCTATTAAATAGTTAAGAACTATTTAATAGCTAAAATAGTTAAAATAATTACAAATTTACCTGTAAAAGAAATCCTAACCTAAGTTACAATTAAAACTAGCACTATACTATCAATAAATTAATTAAATAAACTACCTACAATTACCTACAATTAACCTAACACTACACTATCAATAAATTAATTAAATACAATTCCTACAAATAAATACAATTAAATAAACTTGCTAAAGTACAAAAAATAAAAAAGAACTAAGTTACAAAAAATAAAAAAGATATCTACAAACATAAGAAAAATATTACAACAATTTTAAACTAATTACACCTACTCTAAGCCCCCTAATAAAACAACAAAGCCCCCCAAAATAAAAAATGCCCTACCCTATTCTAAATTACTAAAGTTAAAAGCTCTTTTACCTTACCAGCCCTGAACAGGGCCCTTTGCGGGGCATGCCCCAAGAAGTTCAGCTCTTTTGCCTGTAAAAAAAAACCATACAATACCCCCCCCCAACATTACAACCCACCACCCACATACCCCTAATCTAACCCAAACCCCCCTTAAATAAACCTAACACTAAGCCCCTGAGGATCATCCTACCTTGTCTTCACCTCACCAGGTATCACCGATCCGTCCTGGCTCCAAAATCTTCATCCAACCCAAGCAGGGGTTGGCGATCCATCATCCGGTGCCTGAAGAGGTCCAGAAGAGGCTCCAAAGTCTTCATCCTATCCGGGAAGAAGAGGCGATCCGGACCGGCAACCATCTTGATCCAAGCGGCATCTTCTATCTTCATCCGATGACGACGGGCTCCATCCTGAAGACCTCCACCGCGGACCCATCTTCTTCCGGCGACGTCCAACTGCAGAATGACGGTTCCTTTAAGGGACGTCATCCAAGATGGCGTCCCTCAAATTCCGATTGGCTGATAGGATTCTATCAGCCAATCGGAATTAAGGTAGGAATATTCTGATTGGCTGATGGAATCAGTCAATCAGAATCAAGTTCAATCCGATTGGCTGATCCAATCAGCCAATCAGATTGAGCTCGCATTCTATTGGCTGATCGGAACAGCCAATAGAATGCGAGCTCAATCTGATTGGCTGATTGGATCAGCCAATCGGATTGAACTTGATTCTGATTGGCTGATTCCATCAGCCAATCAGAATATTCCTACCTTAATTCCGATTGGCTGATAGAATCCTATCAGCCAATCGGAATTCGAGGGACGCCATCTTGGATGACGTCCCTTAAAGGAACCGTCATTCGGCTAGTAGGCGTCGGGAGAAGAGGATGTTCCGTGTCGGAGGTCTGCAAGATGGATCCGGAAGAAAGAAGATTGAAGATGCCGTTGATAGAAGACTTCATCCGGATCATGGACCTCTTCAGCTCCCGCTTGGATGAAGACTTCATCCGGATCATGGACCTCTTCAGCTCCCGCTTGGATGAAGACTTCAGCCGGATCATGGACCTCTTCAGCCCCCCGCTTGGGCTTGGATCAGGACATCGGAGGAGCTCTTCAGGACGGATCGGTGAACCTGGCAGGGTGAAGATAAGGTAGGAAGATCTTCAGGGGCTTAGTGTTAGGTTTATTTAAGGGGGGTTTGGGTTAGATTAGGGGTATGTGGGTGGTGGGTTGTAATGTTGGGGGGGTATTGTATGTTTTTTTTTACAGGCAAAAGAGCTGAATTCTTTGGGGCATGCCCCGCAAAGGGCCCTGTTCAGGGCTGGTAAGGTAAAAGAGCTTTGAACTGTAGTAATTTAGAATAGGGTAGGTCATTTTTTTATTTTGGGGGGTCTTTGTTATTTTATTAGGGGGCTTAGAGTAGGTGTAATTAGTTTAAAATTGTTGTAATATTTTTCTTATGTTTGTAAATATTTTTTTATTTTTTGTAACTTAGTTATTTTTTTTTTTACCTTAGCTAGTTTATTTAATTGTATTTATTTGTAGCAATTGTATTTAATTAATTTATTGATAGTGTAGTGTTAGGTTAATTGTAGGTAGTTTATTTAATTAATTTATTGATAGTCTAGTGTTAGGTTTATTTGTAACTTAGGTTAGGATTTATTTTACAGGTAATTTTGTAATTATTTTAACTAGGTAGCTATTAAATAGTTCTTAACTATTTAATAGCTATTGTACCAGGTTAAAATAAATACAAAGTTACCTGTAAAATAAATATTAATCCTAAAATAGCTATAATATAAATATAATTTATATTGTAGCTATATTAGGATTTATTTTACAGGTAAGTATTTATCTTTAAATAGGAATAATTTATTTAATAAGAGTTAATTTATTTCGTTAGATTTAAATTATATTTAACTTAGGGGGGTGTTAGTATTAGGGTTAGACTTAGCTTTAGGGGTTAATCCATTTATTAGAATAGCGGTGAGCTCCGGTCAGCAGATTAGGGGTTAATAATTGAAGTTAGGTGTCGGCGATGTTAGGGAGGGCAGATTAGGGGTTAATACTATTTATGATAGGGTTAGTGAGGCGGATTAGGGGTTAATAACTTTATTATAGTAGCGCTCAGGTCCGGTCGGCAGATTAGGGGTTAATAAGTGTAGTTAGGTGGAGGCGACGTTGTGGGGGGCAGATTAGGGGTTAATAAATATAATATAGGGTTCGGCGATGTTAGGGCAGCAGATTAGGGGTACATAGGGATAATGTAAGTAGCGGCGGTTTACGGAGCAGCAGATTAGGGGTTAATAATAATATGCAGGGGTCAGCGATAGCGGGGGCGGCAGATTAGGGGTTAATAAGTGTAAGGCTAGGGGTGTTTAGACTCGGGGTACATGTTAGAGTGTTAGGTGCAGACGTAGGAAGTGTTTCCCCATAGGAAACAATGGGGCTGCGTTAGGAGCTTAACACGGCTTTTTTGCAGGTGTTAGGTTTTTTTTCAGCTCAAACAGCCCCATTGTTTCCTATGGGGGAATCGTGCACGAGCACGTTTTTGAGGCTGGCCGCCTCGTAAGCAACTCTGGTATCGAGAGTTGAAGCTGCGTTAAAAATGCTCTACGCTCCTTTTTTGGAGCCTAACGCAGCCTTTATGTGGACTCTCGATACCAGAGTTATTTTTATGGTGCGGCCAGTAAAATGCGGGCGTTAGTTTTTCGGCTCGTTACCGACAAAACTCCAAATCTAGGTCATTGACTTTTAAATGGTTCTATAAACTACTATTTGGCAATAAGTTTGAATATATTTCCCATCTTCTAAAACATGCACTATGCTTAAAAGAAGCCAAGACTATTTGGCAATAAGTTTGAATATATTTCCCATCTTTTAAAACATGTACTATGCTTAAAAAGAAGCCAAGACTATCGGATTATATGAAACGGTATGCATTATGTGGCACTAAAACACTTGAAAGCAGTAATTGGTTTCCAATTGTATTCTACAACCAAGCATACACAACTAAAAGTTAAAAATTACCTTTCTATTTTATTTTTATTTTTAACTTCTAATACATTCAGTTTTTACAGATATAAAATAAATAATTTCTGTTCTGCATTCACTTTAAAAAAAATTTTTACAATCAGAAAATAATAAAAAATCTACAACTGTTCAACAAACGATTATAATAGAACAAATAATTTTAAACTTATGAATTTTATGGTATAATATTACTATTTTTATTTTCTTCTTTTTAAATTCTATGATTATAACTGAGTTTTATGAAATTTTTAGGAAAGTATAAGCTTTTTATGAACCTTGATGATATATATATGTTTTAAGATCCTTGATGCCATTGATGATACTATAATGCCTACAAACAAAAATTGAAAAGCCTCCGTGAATGTGCAAAAGCAAATTGAATAATGAATTAATAGGTCCAATGAAAGAGACATTTTGAATGAATAAAAAGACCGCCAAACCTCTTAACAGTAGTAAAGCTGGAAAAAGGCCAAGGTAACGGCTGAAACGCGTAGCGAACTACTGTAAAAAACTTGCAAACTTTTCAGTGTCCCAGTTACATCCGACTGCTGCTATTAGACACTGTCATTTTCCACTATCACCAATCCGCTATAAGCTGGGCTCTAATTTGTCCGCTTCCATTGTGTGCAACACAAAGATTATTTTGGGCAGACAAAAAACGCTGGTGTCCAGTGCCCTCCATGAGCCACTGCAGACTTCAGACCACTGTGAAAGGGGGATTCAAATAACTAACCAAATCTATCACAGTATCCAAGACCGGCAAAAGAAGATCTACAGAGCGGGGCGATTTCTACCAGGCTCCAGAATCGGCTCAAGAGCACAGTAAGTAAAATACCGCTCCTTACTGTTCACCCCTCTTCAGACCGTAGAGCTCTGTTAAGACTTTAATACACATAGTATTAACAAGAGGAGGATACACAAAAGACCCTGCAACATTATATCTATATATTCTATTTTAAGGAGCACAGCTCAACTAAGAAGTGACAAAGTTGACACTTTTTATCAAAGACTTTTTGAACATTTAGACTTTTTGAACACTTGCATTTAAAATCCACCGGTGGTATTTAAAAAACAATTTTGGGCATCATCCTTTTATAATATTACCTTTCAACTTGTCGGCCGACTAGAAAACCATTGTTCAGAAAACCATTGTTCAGTATCTCTTCCTTGAGATATATCATTTATATATTTTAAGGCATTATATATTTTAAGGCATTATGAATTAATTTTTAGGTTTTATTATTATTATTTTTATTTCTATCGTTATATCTTTTAGGTTTTATCACTATCAATAGCAGAATATATCAACTATTTTAACTAATAATCCTGTACGAATGCAATATTGTTTTTATTGTTGTATTTTGACTATTTTTGACTATTTTAGGCTATTGCACTAGGTATTCTATGTACTAGGTACAACACTTAGATTAGTCCTTCAAAATCCAATCACTGTCCTATTACAGGATTATAATATTTTTTTTCCTACCACAAATCAAATATCTGACAAAACCTATATAGGTTCTTCCACATACCCACCGTTTTATGTTTTAATGTATATCTATATCTGATTCTCCTTGTAACTAATAAAATATTATTTAAGAACAAAACACGTTATAAGACTGGCATTATATTTTAATCATTTTTCTAACACATTTGAAACAGACTATCAACATTCTATAACCTACTCCCACACAAGTGTATAAGCATTCAGTTGCGCCCCATACTCCTAAACCCACACTCCTCCTATCAGTAGATCCTGCATGATGGTGTCATCGGATGGGTTCTTTTTGTGTGTTTTTTTCTAGTACACTAATTCTATCTAGCAGAGTAGTGTGAAGAACCCTGGATTGTTTGGCTAATTGCACGCTTTGCTTAATACAGAGACCTCTAATCACAGATTTATGAGCCTCCCATTCCAACCAAGGAGAAGAGGTTGTGTTTTCATTTAATAGAAAATACTCTGTCAGGGACTTTTCTACTTCTCCCATGAATATAGGATTGTCTAATATTGTGTCATCTAGTTTCCATGTTTTATTAGTGATCGGTAAGCCCGGCCAAAGCATAGAGCAAGTGATAGGGTCATAATCTGACCAAGTGATATTACCAATGGAACAATGTTCAGCAAGGGAGAGGCCATGGGAGTCCGTCATAATATGGTCAATCTGCGTGTAGCAGTTATGTGGGGGGGAGTAGAAGGTATAATCCCTTTCATTTAAATGTAAAGTTCTCCAAATGTCATGAAGATCTAAATTGTTAAGGGAGTTTTTAACTGTTCTTAAAGTGGACTTAAGTGCGGTAGACACTCCTCTCGAGGAATCTAGGCTGGGGTCAAAAATAAGGTTGAAATCTCCCGCCAGAAGAACCACCCCTTAGCATGGTCTAGCAACAAATTTGAGATTTTTTTAAAGAAATACCTTGGGCTTGGTTAGGGGCGTATACATTTGGGATCGTGATATGTTGGCCGAAGAGAGAGCCCACTAAAAGGATGTACCGCCCTTCCGAGTCTTTGACAATGTAATCTGACTCCCCTACTCCCCCTTTTTTGTCTGGACCTGATGCAAAATGTGTTATAAGTGAGCAGGAGACCATCAGGGTTCTCTGCCCTTCTGAAAGTGTGTTTCTTGTAATAGGATGATTTGGCTTTTTAATTTATTCAGTTCTCTTATTGATATAGAATGCTTGCCTGGGCTATTTAGGTCTTTAGCGTTTATAGATGTAATTTTGAAGGAGTGATCTTTAAATCTACTGTGATTGTCTGCCATGATGGCAAGGAGGGAAAAAAAAGGGGAAGAGGAGCTGGGTAAGAAAGAAAGAGAGAAAGTTAGTGAAAGTGAAGAATAGCTTAGAAAAGTTGGCTTAGAAGATACAAACAAATAGATTAGGTTATATAATGGTGCAATGGATTGGTCCTCAGAAGAGGATTGTGTGTTGAGTACCAATAATCTATTGATAGTCTGAAAAACCTTTGTATAAGCGTC
Source organism: Bombina bombina (assembly GCF_027579735.1). NCBI lineage: Eukaryota > Metazoa > Chordata > Amphibia > Anura > Bombinatoridae > Bombina > Bombina bombina. The sequence continues at coordinate 1,443,084,684 of NC_069499.1, read as the reverse complement.
AGGACAAGGGAAGTATCTCCACCACCGACTAGGTGGTGTGTAATTCCTAAGATGTAATTGTTTGTTGGCATAGGGGTAATTGGAGAGGTAAGGGGAGAAGGGAGGGGGGATGAGGGTAGGGTTTAGGGGGAGGAGGGAGTGAGGAGAGGAGAGTGAAAAAGGGGAGGGAGATGAAGAGAATGGAGGATAGGATGTATACTTCATTAAGTTGTAGAGTGAAGCAACCATTTAAATTAAGCTCTAAGCTCCTAGATTGGAGCAAAGTGTATTCCAAACAGGAACTAGGGTAAGCTGAGACAGTTGCCATAGAGGCCAAGGAATGTGAGGTCAGAGAGCATAGACTCGTACATTGGGTTCTGGGTGTATTTGAAACCTTAATGAGCAATTTTAGGCTCTCAATTAAATGCAAACAGTATACTTTAAACTTCTGAAACAATGAGTAAGTAATCAAAAGAGTTTTTTAGGAAACAGCAGGGAACTTTTAAATCTAGTACACAAGGATAAATGACAATTGAACATATGGGAAACAAAAATAAAACAGTTCAGTAACATTGTTAGTTCAACTTGTGACTTCAGGAAGCTTCATCGTGTTAATCCTAGTTAAATCAACTAGTAAATATCTGAGAACCTTTGTGATGCTAACAACTTATCAACATATTACAATTATGTTAGGAAATAAAAAAATTTGTAACATTGCAATTTCTACTTGCGGCATTAGTAGGCTTCTAAATATTAGTCTTAGTTATACCAGAAATGGAATATCTGGTGATCTTTGTGGATTTGATAGCATGTCAGACTTTTACACATTTAACCAAACTAAAAAAAAAGGATACAAATGTCATTGGGGGACATCTTTGCCTTGTTTAAGCAGCTTTCAAGCAAAGGAACTGAGAGTATATTAGGGGTGAGAACTGTCTCTACATGGGAAGAAAAGTAATGTTCTTACAAGAGTCCAGAACTAGCTGTAGAAGGAGCAGATCAGTGGCGCTTCCCCAAGCAACTTGAGATAAGTTCTGTGTGCAGGTAGTGGTGTCAGAATATACAAGAAAACACTCACCTCTGGCTTCCACCTGGAGCATCAGTACATACCCCTCTTTTGTCTGAGACTTTGTAGATAGTTTCCTTAGTGTAATTGTGACAAAAATAAGATGCGTGTGTCAATGTGAAGTAGAAGTGCCTCATACGGGTTCCTCATCCTCTTGTTGGTTCCTGGGGGGGCCCAGGGCACCTCTTTCATCTTGGTTTGAAGGCAGTGAGAGTTCTCTATAAAAGATATTAGGATCTGTAAATAGTCGTTCTATTGTTGGTTGTGGCGATCAGAGAGACTGGGAAGCCCATCTGTAAGCAATTCCATGTTTTTTCAACATGGAGGTGATGTGGGAAAATTCTCTTCTTTTCTGCAGGGTAGCAGGGGAGAGATCTGTAAAAAGCTCTATTTCTTCTCCTGCATGAAGAATTGGGTGTTTCTCCCTGGCACTGCGAAGTAGATCTTCTTTATCCTTGTACTTTAGGAATTTGACTATGATATCCCTCGGGGGGCTTTAGGAGGAGGTTTGGGGCGTAATGCTCTGTGGGCCTGCTCTATCTGGATATCCCCTGCTGATGGGTTGTCTTTAATAACTCTAAAAAGAGCCTGGAGGTATCCCTCAATAGCTGGAGGGAAGATGGATTCAGAAACTCCCCTTATTCTGAGATTATTTCGAAAAGTATGTGTAGTTTATTGTTGTAGTCTTGGATGCTAGAGGAATTAGATTGAAACTCTGCCGCTAGGGATTCTTGGTTATTTTCTAAGGAGACTACCCTTTTTTCCATGGCACCTAGGTCTTTACGTAAGTCCCCAAATAGGGTCCTCGTCTCGTGTAGCACGACTTTGATGTCATCTTTTGAAGATAAGTTTACAATATCTTTTTTCGTGAGAAATGTGCTGGGGTCTGTGTCTCCTAATGAGGGAGAGGGTCCTGCAGGTGCCTGCATGTCACCCGCTCCTTCCACCTCTGCAATGGAGAGTGATTCTCTGGGTTTCAAACATTGACTGAGCAGCTTTGAGGAGGGGGTTTTGTCGCCTTTTGTCTGTCTCTTGCAAGGCATTACCCTATTAAGCAAATGGTCAAGCTGGGTGTATTATACAAAGTCTCTCTGAGGCCTGTAGATTAAGCAGAGCTTCTGTATTATGCCTGCAGTGATTTAGAGGTTAATAAAAAGGAGAGAGGCACAGGCCTAGTAGCTAAAATGTTCTTGGTTGTTTTTAAGATGCCTTCTGATTTTTATTTTATTATATGCAGACTGCTATGTGTGTCTGTGCGTTAACAGTCAAACAAGACAGAATCAAATCAGTGCAACCAATATAGAGGTTATTAAAAGGAGAGAGGTCCAGGCCTAGTATCTAGAATGGTCTTGGTTGTTTTTAAGATGTCATCTTTTTTTTTTTTCTTCTTATTTTATTATAAGCAGACTGCAATATATGTCTATGCGATATCAGTTAAATAAGACAGCATCCATGCAGTGTATCCATTCTGCAATGCTTGCGATGTATGTTATGTTCAGGTGCAAGTCTCTAAGGGGTGCAGCAGGCCTTAGGAGCGAGTCTTAAATGGTGTGTCCCAGCATGAGGTAAATCTGTACCACTATCCCCTCATTTTTAAACTGTGGCGTTCTTAAGCAGAATTTAGGACCTGGGTGTCTCCCTCACCAGCCTGCTCTCATTCAGGGTGCTCCGTGTAAAGCAAGTCTACGGAGCATTTGAGTCTGCCCCTGCCATCCACTACAGGCAGTGCCCCCTCGGGGAAATAGGAAGATGCACCTTTATTTACCCCCTGCGGTATGTCTAAGGCTTTACCTTTTTTCCTCTGCTCCGGATCATTATAGGAGTTGTAAGACACAGTGTAGACCACGAGCGTTAACGTCTTTGCCGAATCCAGGCGGCTTGTTTCAGTAATTGAGGCATGCGCAGCTACCAGAAAGGCCTCAGACTGGAGCTCTTCATTAAGTGCGTCTAGGCAGACCGGAACATTTTAGGGCTGGTCCCGATTGAGAGCGTAGTTGTTTAGGAGAGGGAAGGGAGGGAAGCATTGGGGTTATGCCATCAAATTGGAGCTTTTAGTCGGTGTGGGAGATGGGAGCCCTTCTAAGCTGCAGCCATCTTCTAGCGTGGCTAGACTCCGCCCCTTATTTAATTTTATTTTAGTTTAGCTAATTGTAGTTAATTTATTTGATTAATTTAATGATAGTGTAGTGTTAGGTGAATTTGTAACTTAGGTTAGGATTTATTTTACAGGTAATTTTGTCTTTGTTTTAACTAGTTAGCTATTAAATAGTTATTAACTATTTAATCAAGAACAAAACCGAAATCCAGCGAGCCTCATAGAAAAAAAGGTGGTGAGTTTATTATTTAAAAAACACACATAAATAAATTACACTCAAAAATAAGGGGTTAAGAAAAAATATGAGTAAAGAAGTATGCCATTACTCCTCAGCAACCAGTCGGTCTTACGCGTTTCGGCTGGTAGGTAGCCTTATTCATAGACCATAAGGAATTTCCAGTTTACACCCTTAAATAGCCTGGTCAATACAAAACCTAAGGGTGTACAGCTGATGAGTAATGCATACCTTACTTAAGTAAATATGGCATACACTTTTATACATTTAATTTATACTAGCAATCATTGAATTCAACAGTTCAACTCCAAGATATAACATGAAAAGCCTACACAAATCTAGTAAAATAACTACATGAGTGCACTCTGAAAAATATGAATATATGTTAATAAACTATGAAAAAATTCAGATGCTAATCAAAATACTAATACAGTGTAAGCTAATGTTACTTCCTCAAAGGGGATTATAGCCAGCATATAAAAACAGCCTTGATTGCATAGGTTGAATGAATTTTTTTCATACAACATAGCACACTGGAGAGTCCTTTGACTTATAGACAGAACAGAAAAGGAAAATATATCTATACATTGTATGATTAATATGATAGAGTGAGCACCTACTAAGGAGCAACTCTGATAAAACCTACTATCCACTATTTGTGTTGCCAGTGGTTTATGATATCCCCAACTGCATTAAAACCCTTCGGGCGTCTCGTTTGTAGAGTGAATATCCAGAATGCTTCTCTGTGTAATAATCTGTGCAATCTGTCACCACCTCTAGGAGTATGTGTAATACTTTCAATAACCTGCCATCTGAAGGAGGTTATAGATTTATTATGCTCATATATGAAATGGTGTGCTAAATCTGACACATCGATGTCCTTATCAATGTTGTTTAGATGTTCTCTAATACGTGAGCATGCTTCACGTGTGGAGCACCCCACGTATTGCTTATCACATTGTGTACACTCAGCCAGACAAATAACATACTTGGTGCGACAGTTTGTACAGCTAGAGGAAATAAATACTCTTTGTGTAGATCTTGATTGGAACATATCTGTAATATTTGCATGACTGCAAGCTATGCAATTATGAAAATGACATTTGTAATGTCCTTTTATTGTTAGCCAGCTACTACCTGTACTTGTTTATTTTCTAACGGCTAGATTTAGAGTTTTGTCGGTAACGACCCGAAAAGCTAACGCCGGCTTTTTTCTGGCCGCACCATAAAAATAACTCTGGTATGAGAGTCCACATAAAGGCTGTGTTAGGCTCCAAAAAAGGAGCGTAGAGCATATTTAATGCAGCTTCAACTCTCGATACCAGAGTTGCTTACGCAAGCGGCCAGCCTCAAAAACATGCTCGTGCACGATTCCCCCATAGAAAACAATGGGGCTGTTTGAGCTGAAAAAAAACCTAACACTTGCAACGCAGCCCCATTGTTTGCTATGCGGAAACACTTCCTACGTCTGCACCTAACACCCTAACATGTACCCCGAGTCTAAACACCCATAACCTTACACTTATTAACCCCTAATCTGCCGCCCCCGCTATCGCTGACCCCTGCATATTATTATTAACCCCTAATCTGCCGCTCCGTAAATCGCCGCTACTTACATTATCCCTATGTACCCCTAATCTGCTGCCCTAACATCGCCGACCCCTATATTATATTTATTAACCCCTAATCTGCCCCCCACAACGTCGCCTCCACCTGCCTACACTTATTAACCCCTAATCTGCCGAGCGGACCTGAGCGCTACTATAATAAAGTTATTAACCCCTAATCCGCCTCCCTAACCCTATAATAAATAGTATTAACCCCTAATCTGCCCTCCCTAACATCGCCGACACCTAACTTCAATTATTAACCCCTAATCTGCCGGCTGGAGCTCACCGCTATTCTAATAAATGTATTAACCCCTAAAGCTAAGTCTAACCCTAACACTTACACCCCCCTAAGTTAAATATAATTTACATCTAACGAAATTAATTATCTCTTATTAAATAAATTATTCCTATTTAAAGCTAAATACTTACCTGTAAAATAAATCCTAATATAGCTAAACTATAAATTATAATTATATTATAGCTATTTTAGGATTAATATTTATTTTACAGGTAACTTTGTAATTATTTTAACCAGGTACAATAGCTATTAAATAGTTAAGAACTATTTAATAGCTAAAATAGATACAATAATTACAAATTTACCTGTAAAATAAATCCTAACCTAAGTAACAATTAAACCTAACACTACACTATCAATAAATTAATTAAATAAAATACCTACAATTACCTACAATTAAACCTAACACTACACTATCAATAAATAAATTAAATACAATACCTACAAATAACTACAATGAAATTAACTAAAGTACAAAAAATAAAAAATAACTAAGTTACAAAAAATAAAAAAAAATATTTACAAACATAAGAAAAATATTACAACAATTTTAAACTAATTACACCTACTCTAAGCCCCCTAATAAAATAACAAAGCCCCCCAAAATAAAAAAATGCCCTACCCTATTCTAAATTACTAAAGTTCAAAGCTCTTTTACCTTACCAGCCCTGAACAGGGCCCTTTGCGGGGCATGCCCCAAGAAGTTCAGCTCTTTTGCCTGTAAAAAAAAACATACAATACTAACTCTGAAATCGACTGACAAGGGCGTAGCAACTGTTGTACTTAACAAACATGATTAAAAGAGGAAGGTTTACCAAAAATTGAATATGAGTAATGTATATGTCAGCATTTCAAGCTACCCAACATTTAAGAGTGCCAAAGAGCTCCAAGCTAAAATCAAGTTTGCATTAGACAATGCGATTATTGATTTTAAAACTGATATATTTTTACAAGTTAAGGATCCTATAACACCGGTATTATACATTCTTCCTAACATTCATGTCTTTGGTTGCACCACCAGGGCATCCTATATTTTCAATATTGCAACACAAATGATTTTCTGGTGAAATTGGGTAATTTGCAACTTCAAACTGACAAGTTTATTCACTTCAGTCTGGACATTGCGAGTTTATATACTTCCATTTTACATGAAAGTGGTTTAGGTGCTGTTAAATATACTTTACATTCAGCTGGTTCCCATTCTCAAGCCCAGATTAATTTTATTTGACAACTATTGGAGATCATTCTGTACAACAAATATTTTTTATTTGAGAATGTGTTTTATTTACAGTTACAGTGGACTGCCATATATCTTTGGGTACAAAGCACTCTCACCAAACTGGTCAAGTAGGCAATAGGGTTCAAAAATAGGAATAATAGATTAGCAAGAAATAAGCACTCTGATTTTGAAAAACAAATAGAATGTCTTATACTATTTGTTTTTCAAAAGCAGAGAGTGCTTATTTCTTGCTAATCTCTCTCTCTCTCTCTCTCTCTCTCTCTCTCTCTCTCTATATATATATATATATATATATATATATATATATACAGTTTTAATGAAAATAATTCAACTGAAGAACAAATCAAACAGCTCAACACAACAAATTCTTCACGTGGTGTCCCAAATTCAACTTAAAACACAACTTTTAATGAATTCTGCTGTCTCAAAATTATTGAATCTCTTAAGTGCAATTACCTATTAAATGCACTTCCATTTTTTGCTGTCATTTAATCTGACATGATAGTCATTGGTCAGTTATCTAACATTGAATTAATTCCACCTTAAATGTCTACCTACAGGTACATCCTGGTAACTTTAGTCACATGTTTGATTCAACCAATAAGTGAAGGGCAAGCACTATTTATTTTAGCAATTTTTGAGTATGCTTATGATTAAGGCTGCACTAGCCGAAACATGTAAGGCTTACTTTCTAGCTTTGCATTCTTTCTTACTTATTTTAATGTATATGAAATAAAGATCGTTTTTATCATTCATCCTGGGAGAAGTGCCGGCTTTTTCTTTCTGCAATTCAAGCTATCTACTTTCCCTGACCGGCTTCTGGGCACCTCTCAGCTGTGTTGTGCTGTGGATCAGTTCACTCTATAGTGACGCTTTGGGAGACGGATCACTGGAACGCTATTGGAGGATTGCAACACGTGATACCAGGAAGTGCATTGGAGCCCGGGTCTGGAGCGCATACTGAAGACTAACGCCGGCTGTTTTGTGCACGATCCTGCTTGTCAGACTGTCCCTTCTACCTGGCGTGGTGAGTAACCGTCCTTTGGTGTTGTTATGGTCTCTCTGTGATTTCAGGCTGCACTACATATATGGCTCAGTTCATGGAACATTGTAACTTATAGCATTTTAGTGACAGTGTATGCGCTCCATCTCTTTTATTCACTAACTTGCATCTCCTACATTATAACTGTGGATTGGAGCTGGTTGTGTAACATTTTTTCTTTTTTTCTCTGCAAAACGAATGTTTTTCATGCCCATGGGAGTGTGATTTATGTGCCACAACCTTTTGCTCACACAATCGTTATTTGGACTAGCATTTATTCTCTCCATTACATCCACAAATTACAATTGGATCTTTTTCATACCGGATTAACCTTGGGCTAATTTGACATTTGGAATAATATTCATTATAACTCTGTGTGACCCAGTCTCTCCTTCATATAACCTGGACATTCAAATAGCTTTACAAGTGACCCTGCCTTTTTTTTATATAGTAAAGTGACTGCCTGCAATATATAATATGACTGAAGTTGCTGACAATATGGTGGACACAGATGATTTTTACTCTTTAACCTCTATTGACAACCTAGACACTCTGGAACAGGATTTTGAGAACATTTTCTCTGAAATAAATCTAGTCAATCCGTTAGGAGACAAGTTCCTACAGATGGAAAACCTTATGACAAGGGAAACAAGACTCAAATGGGACAAATGGACAATAGAACGATATATTAATCTCAAAATAATTCCCAGGGGTCTGAGAATAAGGAAATTTCCATCTTTTGTTGTAGAGGATAGTGACTTTATTAACCGTTGGAACACCTGTCTGAGTGAATGTTCATTTAAACTTATGTTCTTGATCATAGAGTTTAAGGATAAACAACTGCTAAAAGTCAGAGAAGATATTTCATTGTTGCAAACAGAGTTAGATTTACACACTTCAGAAACCAAGTATAAAGAGTTTGACCCTTTACTTAAAAACACTATTGCTAACTTCAAGAAAGAGCTGACTTTAACTAAACATAACAAATACTTGCGAGATCAGGCAGATTACAATACTGGCAAAGTTTACACTTGGCAACAACAAAAAAAAGAACAGAGGTAGATCTAGGAGTAGGGGTCCCAGACAATATAGAAACAGAAGTTTTGACAGCAACACCAGTAATGAATCAGGTTCAGGTGAAGACATTGTCTCAGAGGCAAGTACTAGCAACACGAATAAACCTAAGTCCATATTACAAAATCCCCCTAAAAAAACAGTAGAATTCACTATCCCCTCCACAGGTGAACAAACAGCCTCTAAATCTACAGCTAATCACACTAAAAATAAGTACTCTATGAAAACACAACTATTGATCCTCCAGTATCTGAATTCTCTGAAATTGAGCAGGTTTTTCAGAACCCTCCAGTGAATCCCGCAAGAGGACGAGAAGGGGGGGGTACAAAGAGGAGGCGCAGTACAAAACCAAACCAGATACCAACTGAGGAGGGGTCAGGGACAAAACAAATATGTGATGTAGGAGGTGTTGACAAAACTTATAACAATGTGATTAATCTCAGCAGCTACATTCTCAGTGATGAGGAAAGTAAATTTTTGGAATTAGGTCTGGGCTTTGTACCCACATCTAAATTTAATCTATTCCAAACGTTGGTCGATGTAAATAAGATGATAAGACAATTTACTTTGAAAAAACATTTCTTCTCTTCCCCAGAAAGTGAAACTGTGAATATATCTGACAATGGTGTCCCTTTAAGGGAAAGTCTCCAGATGGAAGATTTCACCTTTTCAGAATTATCAGATGTTCAGAGTTTGATCACCTTGGATTATGAGAGTAATACTCTGGAGGGAATGATTAACTCACATACAGGGTTTAAACCCAAATCAGTATTCTACCCAATACACACAAGCAGTGAAATTCTGGTCAACTTTCAAAAAAGAGTTGAAAGAGATTTGATACATCTGTCTCTTAATCCAGAAAAAGGTCACAATAATTTATCAGCCAAAGAGAGAATGGCCATTGAATCACTAAAGAATAATCCTGACTTGGTAATCAAAATGGCTGACAAGGGCGGTAGTGTAGTTGTTTGGCAAAAATCATCCTATGTTAAAGAAATTTTGAGACAACTGGAAAACACCGATGATTATACTGTACTTAGCCATAATCCCACTAACGCCTTCAAAACACAGCTTAAGACACTCCTTGATAAAGGTCTCACGGCTGGTCATTTAGATCAGGAAACCTTTAAATTCCTTTTTGTTCAACAACCCGTTGTTCCCATCTTCCATGTACTCCCAAAGGTACACAAGTCCTTGGAAGATGTAAAGGGCCGACCAATAGAGTCTGGAATAGGCTCATTATGTGAGAAGTTGTCAGAATGGCTGGACTGCATTTTACAGCCTTTAGTTTTGACACTCCCCAGTTATTTAAGAGACATTAAACAAGTCTTACAAAAGTTTGAGAACTTTCAGTATGAGCCTAATAACCACTGGCTTACGATAGACGTGGTTTCCCTTTATTCCTCTATCCCACATTGTGTGGGTTTAAGAGCGATCAAATATTTTTTAGAGAACAACACTAATTATACTCCCATTTTCATTGATTATCTAGTCGAGGTTACTGAGTTTCTTTTGACTCATAATTATTTTACATTTCAAGACTATTATCTCCAGGTACGTGGAACTGCAATGGGGGCAACATTTGCCCCCTCATTTGTGAATTTAACCATGGGCTGGTGGGAATCTTTGTTTCTTTTTGGAGAACGTAAAATTTTTAGTCCCAACATACGCACATATCATCGTTATATAGACGATTTGCTGTTGGTATGGTCTGGGAATGACTGTCTGATAAAAGAGTTCATGGATTATCTTAATGACAACCCATGTGGCCTACGCTTTACTCACGAGTACAGCAGATACAGTATCAATTTTCTGGACATTACCTTATCATTTAATTATGACACCAACATAGTAGAAACCACCATGTACAGAAAACCCATTTCGGGTAACATGGGTCCAGTAACCATCCCAAACATGTTCCTTATTCTATAATTAAGGGACAGTTACTCAGGGCCAAAAGAAACTGTACCAATCCATCAGATTTTGAACATCAAAGTTCAGAACTGACTAAAAGATTCCTCGAAAGGGGATATAATAAAAGACTGATTCAAAAGGCAAAAGCAGAAATTGAGACAATTGACCGTAAATCTCTACAGAGTGAAAGAAAAAGAGACAAAAAAATCTCAATTTTCTACAGATAAAGTCAATTTTGTGACCCAATACTCCTCTGATTATCATAGAATTTGTGAAGTGATTAAAAAACATTTACCCATGCTTTCAGCGGATGACAGATTACAGCATGTAGTGCACAAAGGTTGCAATTTCTCTTACAGAAAAGGAGTAACCTTGGGTAATATCCTGTCATTCAGCTAGTTAAAAAGTGATACATTGAAAAGTTCCTGGTTACATGTGACAGGAATGCACAGATGTGGTTATGGCCAGTGTATTCCATGCAGTTTTGGACATATGTCAAAAACTTTTTCATCATACACCAATGGAAAGACTTATCAACTAGATACATGTGTTAACTGCAGGTCCAAATACGGAGTATACATGATCTGGTGTACATGCAATAAGAAACAATATATTGGGTGTACAATCCAAGAGGTCAGAGAGAGAATTAGGCAACACCTCTCTGACATTAAAAGGAAAGATGAATGTTCTGAATTAGCAAATTATTTCATTCGGGAACACAATAGTGACAATAAAACACTGAAATGGATGGTAATTGAAGCTGTCAGACTGCCCAAACGTGGGGGCAACATTGGTAAATTACTCCTGAAACGTGAGGCATTCTGGATTTTCCATTTAGACACCAGAATCCCTAAGGGTTATAACTCAATTTTTTATTTAATCAATTTTTGGGAATAATGTTTTCTATCACAGCATTGCAATCATTGCAATGTAGTGTAACTGATATTTACTTGATTGTGAACTTTGAACCTCCATCAAACGAATGTAGTTGCATTAATATTTCTATTTGTCCATTGACTTCCAATGGCTTCATAGGTATGAAAGTGTAGTGATATTTATAATGTTATATTTCCACAACTATGTATTATTAGTTATCACAGCCTTTAAGCTCATAAAATTGAGTGCAAATAAATTCATTGGATTGAGTGCTCTTCTATATTATACACATTGTGGTAGGATTGTCACCTCCTCTTACAAAACATCTAATACATCTAGTATACATTATTACTTTCATTGTGGCAGTTACATATGACCTTAATGCTAAAACTTTACCTATAAGGAATATTGTTGTTTGGTCTTTTTCATTAATACAATTTATTTACCTTTTTAGCAACACATGTCTTTGCACTATAGAAAACAGTCCAAAGTCCAGCACCCTTAAATGCCCAATGCACGCTGCAGGGTTCCTGCAAACCCCCAAATGGATACAAACAAAAGATGCAGCAGCATAAGTATTTTACCAATTTATTATGGCACAAACAAAGTCCACAACATTTCGGGTGTTACCCCTTAATCATGTGAATACATAATGGCACTTGAGTCTGTCCTTATATACCTTTACACAGGTGTAACCAAATAGTAATTGACAACTTGTTAGTAAATTACAACTCCTCAATAATGTTACACCCTCTAGTGGTTATTTCATGTCATTACAACCTTGAATTTTCATATTTCCATTATCCTTCAACAAATGGTATAAAAAGAACAAAGTGCACAAAAAATCACTTAAAAACAGATTTAAAATCATGGAAGGCAGATATAATCACGAATCACATCAAACTTAGAGGAGTACTATCCATTTAACAGAATCTGGAAAATCCTGAGTTGAGAAATGTTATGTTTAGCCTTAATAAAATGATGGGCAACAGGGGCCTCTAAATCCCCCCTCCCGATACTAGATTTGTGTTTATTCATTCTTTCACGGGCTTTACGTGTCGTCTCACCCACATTTGCACTATAGAAAGCATTGCCACCTGATGAGAAAGTGCAATTACCTATTAAATGCACTTACATTTTTTGCTGTTATTTAATCTGACATGATAGTCATTGGTCAGTTATCTAACATTGAATTAATTCCACCTTAAATTTCTACCTACAGGTACATCCTGGTAACTTTAGTCACATGTTTGATTCAACCAATAAGTGAAGGGCAAGCACTATTTATTTTAGCAATTTTTGAGTATGCTTATGATTAAGGCTGCACTAGCCGAAACATGTAAGGCGTACTTTCTAGCTTTGCATTCTTTCTTACTTATTTTAATGTATATGAAATAAAGATCGTTTTTATCATTCATCCTGGGAGAAGTGCCGGCTTTTTCTTTCTGCAATTCAAGATATATATATTTTATACAGTTTTAATGAAAATAATTCAACCGAAGAACAAATCAAACAGCTCAACACAACAAATTCTTCACGTGGTGTCCCAAATTCAACTTAAAACACAACTTTTAATGAATTCTGCTGTCTCAAAATTATTGAACCCCTTAATGGCAAGCATCTTTAGTACTTAGTAGAGCACCCTTTTGCTATTATGACCTGCTGCAAATGAGATGCATAGCCAGACACCAGCATCTGGCAGCTTTCCTGAGGAATGTTAGCCCATTCCTCATGAGCAATGGCCTCCAGTTCAGTAATATTCTTGGGTTTGCGTGCTGCAACTGCCTTCTTTAAATCCCACCAGAGATTTTCTATGGGATTCAAGTCAGGTGACTATGATGGTCACTGTAGAATCTTCCAGGACATCTTCTGCAACCAAGCCTTGGTGGAATTTGAGGTATGCTTTTGATCATTGTCCTGTTGGTAGGTCAAATGATGCCCAAGCTTTAGCTTCCTCAAAGACGGCATGACTTTTTCTCCTAGGATTTCCTTATACTTTAATGAATCCATCTTGCCTTCCACATGCTGTAGGTTTCCAGTGCCAGAGAATGCAAAGTAGTCCCAGATCACCACTATGCTTGACTGTAGGCAGTGTTATTTTCATTCTGTTTCCATCAGACATACTGCTGATCCATCGGGCAGCAAAGTTCCAATTTTGTTTCATCGCTCCACAGAACAGAATCCCAAAGCATCTGTGGCTTATTTATATGATTCTGTGAGTATTGAAGCCAACTTTTCTTGTGATTTTGGGTCAGTAGTGGTGTATTTCTTGGAGATTTGGCATGGAAACCTTCTGCATTTAGTATGTGTCTTAATGTGCAGAGTGAAACCTCAGTGCCTGTTGCCACCTAGTCTTGCTGCAGGTCTTTTGCAGTCACTCAAGGGTTTTTCTCAACCTGTCTTCTCAGAAATCTGGTTGCAGCCATTGATAGCTTCCTTTTTCTTCCCCGTCCAGGTAGTGTAACCACTATTCCTTTAACTTTGAACTTGCGAACTATGCTTCCAACATTGTCTCTCTGAACATTCAGTGCCTTCACTATCTTTTTTTGTATCCTGTTCCTTGTTTGTGACTAGTGATGATCTCTTCTCTTTTTGGACCATTCTTTTTACTTAGACATATTTCTAACATGCAGTCAAATGTGACACTCAACAAACTCCTAGCCAGTTCAGGTTTTTCATGTGTTTTAGCTCATGCACACCTGGTGCAACTAATGAAGCCCATGATTAGTTGCATCAGGTGTGCTTGAGACAACACATGTTTTGCATATTTGTGCTGTTGTGAGGGATTCTATTCACGGTTGAATTATTTTGATACTGCATAATTCATTAAAAGTAGCATTTTGAGTTTAATTTGGGGAAACCAAGAATTTGTTGTGATGAGCTATTTCAATTTGTTTGATTTGTTCATTGCAAACAGTATATATAAAATATACAGTATATATATAAATATACACACACAAAAATAGTATACATATATATATATATATATATATATACACACACACACATACATTTAAAGCCTTTCTTATACTAATAGTAACGGTTTTAATCTCATGCATGAATCAACTATGTCTTTCGTTTATTTTTCATTTAAGAAACGTTCATTTCAAGCATGGTATTAATTTTTAGTTTTTTTTTAGTTTTTCACAATCTAAATCTACATGGCTTATTAATAATCATTGCTAAATATTGTTAGAGCAAAAAGCAAGAATGTATAATGTACACTTACTTGTAAAAAATATGGGTTCCACGCAATAGTACTATCATTAATTAAAAGTTGTTGCGAAGCAAATATGAAGCTGCCAACATGGTTCTTTTTTACTGTGTTGTTTGAATAGATGATCAAGTTTACAATATCAAAGTTATTAATTAAACCACCATTCTCTTCAAAAAATATCTCTTCCCCGGACACAGTTTTCAGGTGAACATTTTTCAGGTAATGATTTAACTAAAAATAAAAAAATAAACACAATGGTTATAAGACAGATCTATGTAAAGTTGTTTTTTGTTTGTTTTTGGATGTATGTGGTGGCTTGCTGCATTCAGTTATCTGTGCTAAGTAAGTTTCTCTGTTTACATAGTTAGTGAACCAAGGGAATTTTTAAATTGTTTGCTGTGTAAGGCGTGCAGTTTAAAACATATTTATCTGTTTTTATTTAAGCTTGCTTTTAACTGATTCCCCCCCCCCCCCTATCTTCTTGTGTTTGTGTAATTAGGATAGGGATTAGTTTCACCTGAGTGGGCCTATACTATAAATCTAATTAATTAACTCTCAGCTAGATTAAGAGTTTTGAGTGCTGTAGGACAATTAATGAACGCAACAAAAGTGGCGTTATTTAATCCTCTATAACGCTGCCATTACAAGTTTTAAAAAAGCAGGCTTGTGCGGGTGATATGGTTGCGTTGAGCTCCATACCGCACACAAAACAAGCGCTGCTTTGACTTGCACCCTTTCCCCATAGACAGTTTAAATACAGTTTAAACCTAAAACCCTAACATAAACCCTACGTCTAAACACCCTTAATCTGCTGCCCCAGACATTGCCCACGTCTGCCTACAGTTATTAACCCCTAATCTGCCGCTCACGAAATCGCCGCCATCTAAATAAAGGTATTAACCCCTAATCTGCCGCTCCCGATATTACCGCCACTATACTAAAGTTATTAACCCCTATTCCGCCGCACCCCAACATCGCCGCCACAAACGTTATTTATTTATTTATTTTTTAATATAATTTTTATTGAGGTTCCCATATAAGCATACAGACAATTATCGTCAATAAAGTATAGGACATAACCCAACAGTAAATTACAAAATGCATCTAAAATAACCATACACAGACTGTACCTGCTCCTATGGAGCCACAAGCATTTAGAACAGAAATGTCCTAATAAGTGTTTACATTCTAACCCGATGCTGTACCCAAACGTTTAAATATTTAAAAGATGAACCTCATGTTTTCAAGTTTTTTCATAGAAATATTTTCCTCAGTCAACATTTAAGACCTCTTGGGCCTAATTATTTGTATAGGAGTTGCATAGGGAAATGTAATAACAAGATAAACATCCAATGTGAACTGAACATAGACAACCTATTAATTTAAGGGTGAAGAAACATCGCAAGGATATTAGACAGCATCATGTGGCTTACAATACGTAGAGATTAAAAATATTAGGTTAGAGAGAACCTAAGCCGTCTTATTCTGGGCTTTTAGAGTAAGAGTTATTATTGTTACGGTTGTGGTATAGAAAAGATAAGCCTCTTACGTAGTCCTCCACAACTAGGAGGCACATTATATGGGGAGGAGGGGGGGAGGTGGTTATTTAAATGTGGTAGGCAGATAGGGTGGCTTATTATATCATGACTCAAAAATAAAGCAATCTACAATATTACACTCATAAGCACATGGGTTGCTAAAAGGAAAATATGGGAGGGTTGGTTACATATTCGGCTATTAACCTGTCTAGCATGGTGGAACCTTTAAGTCTAAACCCTTTGCTTAGACATAGTTTATGTAGCTCAGTTAAAATATTATATGTAGGGAAACCATAAATGGGAGTAACAGTGTGGGTCCAGCCCACCGTAGTGACCTAGCAAATGTTTCACAGCCAGAGTCCGCATCACCCTACCACAACAGTGACCACGTCAATGGGTTATTAGGTTTGCACGTTATATCACACATTAAAGATGAAAAGTAACAATACGAAGTAGCTTTAAGAACAGACAAAAAAAAAAACATAATCAGGGTGATTATAATTAAATGGATGGTCATTGCCCTTAAAAGGGCATTTAGCTCTATTGCTGCCCAAACCCTAACCTAAAAATAAAACCCACCCAAAAAAACTAACACTAACCCCCGAAGATCCACTTACAGTTTTGAAGACCGGACATCCATCCTCAACGAAGCCGGGAGAAGTCCTCAACAAAGCGGCAAGAAGTCCTCAATGAAGCCGGGAGAAGTCTTCATTCAACCCGGCAGAAGTTGTCCTCCAGACAGGCAGAAGTCTTCATCCAGATGGCATCTTCTATCTTCATCCATCCGGCGTGGAGCGGGTCCATCTTCAAGACATCTGGACAGTTAGGTTAATTTAGTTGGAAGTTTAATTTTAGTTTAATAATTATATTACCTTAATTGTTAGTTTAAAGTTAGGGTTTTTTAATTTGACAGGAAACTTTTAATTAATTTAAGCTAGGGAAATTGTAATTTTGATATAACTTTAGGGGGGCGTTAGGTTTAGGGGTTACTAGTTTAAATTAGTTTGTTTTGTTGTGGGGGGGTTTTGGTTTCGGGGTTAATAGGTTTATTTAGTTTATTTCATAGTGGGGCGAGGCGGGCGGGACGGAAGATTAGGGGTTAATAATATTTAAATAGTGTTTGCGATGTGGGAGGGTAGTGGTTTAGGGCTTAATAAGTTTATAATATTTTTTTTAGTGGTGGCGATGTCGGGAGCGGCAGATTAAGGGTTAATACATTTAAATAGTGTTTGCAATGCGGGAGGGCCTCAGTTTAGGGATTAATAGGTTTATTATAGTGGCGTCGATGTTGGGGAGTGGCGGAATAGGGGTTAATAAATTCTATTAGTGGCGGCGATGTTGAGAGCGGCAGATTAGGGGTTAATGAGTTTAATATAGTGTTTGCGATGCGGGAGGGCCTCGGTTTAGGGGTTAATAGGTAGTTTATGGGTGTTAGTGTACTTTTTAACACATTAGTTATGAGTTTTATGTTACAGCTTTGTACAGTAACACTCATAACTACTGACTTTAGATAACGGTACGGATCTTGTCATTTTAGGCTGTAACGCTGTTTTTTTAGCCAGAATGCAAAACTCGTAATACCAGCACTATGGAAGTCCCATTAAAAAACATCATTTTTAGGAGTGCGGTACTGACGTTGCGTTAAAGGCTAAAAGGCTTGCAGTACACCTATACCGACAAGACTTGTAATGGCTGCATTCAGGACAATAATGCGTTATGGGCCACAACACTGCTATTTGACTCATAACGCCAAACTTGTAATCTAGCTGTCTGTGAGCCTTGCTGTGTGAAGACTTGCTGCATTCATTTTCTCTGTGTTAAGTATAGAGTTAGTGAACCAAGGGAGTTAGAGCTAACAAGGGCTTGGAGTAACCAAGGGTAAATATAAATCTTTTATATTTTTAAGATAAACCTTTTAAGTAAGAATGTGTGAGAGTCTCATTATCTGGGCATGGAAGACACGGAGGAGGGCAGGAGCATGAACATCAGAGAAGGGAACCCATGAACACTCCTCTGGACCATAACCCCTCCAGTGAACCAAATACTGTACATGACCCCTGGACATACAAGATTTAATAATACTGCTGACCTCATATTTTCATGGATGTCCACTTAAATAGGATGGGGACGAGGCAACACAGTGGTAAACCAATTACAAACCAATGGTTTTAAAAGGGAGACATGAAAAACATTGGAAATGCGTATTGCAGGAGGAAAGTCAAGAGCATAGGCAACAGGATTGGCCCGTCAGAGTATTCGAAAATAAATCAACATAACGGGGAGCTAGTTTATTGGAAGGCACATGAAGGTTCAAGTTGCGAGAGGACAGTCAAACCCTCTCACCAACCTGGTAGGAATGTGCGGGGAGACGCCTACAATCAGCCTAGAATTTTTGGCGCTACATAGACCGATGAAGGCAATCCTGAATCTACACCCACATGGAATGGAGTTGCCAGAGATGCTCCTTCAAAGCTGGAATACCCTGAGACATGAAATAATCGGGCAACAAGGATGGTTGAAACCCATAATTCGCCATGATTGGAGATAACTGGGAGGAAGCATTAATAGCACTATTACGAGCAAACTCTGCCCAAGGTAACAGTTCAGACCAACTATTGTGGTTATTTGAGACATAGCAATGGAGGAACTGTTCCAGATCTTGATTGGACCGTTCTGCAGCCCAATTGGATTGGGGTGATATGCAAAGAGAAGTAAAGCTTGATCCCCATTTGAGCACAAAAGGATTGCCAAAATCTGGAGACAAACTGGCTAACTCAGTCCAAGACTATCTCCTTGGGTAACCCATGTAAACGGAAAACCTCCCAGGGAAAAATTGAAGCAAGCTCCTGAGTGGTAGGCAGCTTCTTCAAGGGAATGCAATGTGAAATTTTAGAAAAATGGCCAACCACTATTAGGATAATAGTACTGCCATTGGAAACAGGGAGTTTGACAATGAAGTCCATGGAATGATGTGTCCAAGGAGCAATTGGTTGGAGAAGACTCACAGGAAGACATTGAGGATTCTTCTTCTGTGTACAGACTGAGCAGGAGGTAACATACGCAGCAACATCAGAATGAAGACCTGGCCACCAGAACTGTCGAATGACAGACCAAATAATTTGTTTCTTGCCTGGGTGACCTGTGGCTTTAGGATAGTGGGAAGTGTGCAAAAGTTTAGTTTGAAGATTTTCAGGTATAAAGCACTTACCACTAGTTTTCTCAGGATGTGCATTGGTTTGTGCAGCCAGGATCTCCTCCCCCAAGGAAGAAGTCAAATTAGTACGTATGGTGGCCAAAATATCGTCAGGAGGTATAACTGGAGTAGGTACAGACTCCTCCTTGGACAGAGGCAAAAATTGTCAAGAGAGGGCATCAGCCCTAACATTTTTACTACCAGGCAGGTAGGAGACCACATAATTAAACTAAGACAAAAATAGCACCCATCTGGCCTGTCGGAACAACAAACGTTTTACTTTGGATAGATAAGTTTAATTCTTGAGGTCAGTAAGAATGAGCACTGTTACACTAGTACCCTCAAGAAGATGCCTCCATTCATTGAGTGCCAAAATTATGACCAGTAATTTCCTGTCGCCAATTTCATAATTGCACTCCGCTGGAGAAGAAACTGCATGGATGCAAGGAACTGTCAGGCATAGGACGTTGAAACAAGAGGGCACCTACTCCAGTCTCAGACGCATCAACCTCAAGAACAAAAAGCAGGGCAGGGGTAAGATGAGCCAGAACTGGAGTGGCAGCAAAGGCAATCTTAAGACTCTCAAAGGCCTTAATAGCAGTAGGTGACCAATGGAGTGGATCATTCTCTTTACAGGTCATATCTGTGATAGGTTTGACCAAGGAAGAAAAGTTTTTAATAAACTTTCTATAGCATTTGGCGAAGCCCAAAATACGTTGAATAGACCAAAGACCAACTGGGCGAGGACACTGCAGAACTGCAGACAACTTGTCAGGATCCATGGAGAATCCTGCAAAAGAGATTGCATAACCTTGGAAGGTTACTTGAGTCTGATGGAACTCACATTTCTCGAGTTTACAAAACAGACCGTTCTCACATAGTCTCTGAAGTACCCGTGTGACATCAGAACGATGAGCCTCAAGTGTGGGTGAGTGTTTGAGTGTGGGTGAGTGTTTGAGGATGTCGTCTATATACACCACAACACACTGTTGCCACATATCTCATAGGAAATCATTAATAAATTCCTGAAAAACAGCAAGAGCATTACATAGGTCAAAGGGTATTACAAGATATCCATTATGCCTGCTCCTGGTGTTAAATGCTTATTTCCATTCGTGGCCCTCCTTGATCCTAACAAGATTGTAGGCACCTCTCAAATCAAGTTTAGAAAATACCATAGCTCCCTTGAGGTGGTCAAAGAGTTCCGTAATGAGCGGAATAGGGTAAGCATGTTTAATGGTATGACGACTAAGACCCTATAATCGATGCATGGTCTTAACTCGTCACCCTTTTTCTTCACAAAGAAGAAGCCAGTCCCTGCAGGAGAGCAGGATTTGTGGATGATCCCCTGCGACAGAGCATTGGCAACATACTCCTCAATAGCACTATTCTCTGCAACAGACAGAGGGTAAACCCAACCCCCAAGGAGGAATGGCTCTGGGTTGCAGGGCTATGGCACAATTGTAAGACCGGTGAGGAGGCAACGTACTGGTAGCACCTTGTCAAAAATGTCTAGGAACTCTCGGTACTCCTCTGGCAATTGAGATACCAAAGAAGGTTTGCAAAGACAAGTGGAAATACATTGCGGAGACCATGACAAAATTTCGCACCTGCACCAGTCAAGACTGTGATTGTGCTTTTGGAGCCAGGGTAGTTTATCACCTGGAGTTAGAGGGTTTCAAAATGCAGAGACCCAACAGCAATGGATAACGGAGGGGTTTCGTGAGTAACAAGTGCGTTCTGAAAGGGCCTGCCATCAATGGCCCCAATAGCAAGCAGAATGGACTGAGATAATACAAGAATGGAGTGCTTTGATACAAAAGCACTCTCAATGATATAGCCTACAGAACCAGAATCAACAATAGCCTGGTTGACTATGGAGGAGCCCACCCAGGAAAGGACAACTGTGACCAAAGGTTTCTCCTTTAGTGGTTTCGTGGAGGAGGGTAAACCACCCAAGGTCTTCCCCCAACAGGACCTTAGGTGCAAGCTTTTCATGGCCGTGTAGGACAAGACTTATAAAGGTGGCCCTGTAACCCCCAATAGAGGCAGAGCCCCTCCCTCCTCCTAAAGGCCCTCTTCGCTACAGAGAGACATGTGAATCCCAACTGCATCAGCTCAGCAGTACCTGGTGACTTGGGACCAGGCGGCATGGGAGGAGAGGGAGGCATGGGTGGGAACGAACATGTAGGAGACAACAGAACAGGAGGCTTGAAAGAGGGCCTCTCTCTGAGTCTGATGTCAATTAGGATTAACAAAGACACCAATGCCTCGAGATCCTCTGGTAAATCTCTGGCAGCAACTTTGTCTTTAATCACATCAGAGAGCCCATAAAAGAAGGTGGCAACAAGGGCTTCATTGTTCCAACCTACCTCTGCTGCTATTGTATGGAACTCAATAGCATACCGAACAATAGATTTCGTACCTTGCTGAATGGACATGAGTCGTTTAGCAGCAGAGGAGGAGCAAGCCAGAACATCAAATACCATTTGAAAGGAGGCCACAAATTCAGGGTAATTTGAAATCACTGGTTTATTAGTCTCCCACAAGGGATTAGTCCAAGCAAGAGCTGTGTCAGAGATTAAAGATATGAGAAATCCCACCTTAGCTCTGTCAGAGGGAAACACCTGAGGTAACATCTCAAAATAAATGCCCACCTGGTTCAAAAACCCTCTGCACTGATTAGGATTGCCTCCATATCACTGAGGTAGAGGTGCAGAATGGTAGATGCTTTTGGTAGGACTAGGTGCAGCAGCGTAAAAAGGAGCAGCCATAACTTGTGGGATACTCTTATCCAAATGTGCAGTGGGTTTGCAGGGCTAGTGCAAATTGATCCAAGCAGTGATCCTGTTCATCCATCCTGGAAATGATGGTGAGTAAAGGTGGATTATTAGCACTGTCAGGATCCATGTCCCTTGCGTAATTTCAGGGTACCAGGAATTAGACTGAGATGTGAAGTGCAAAAATAATCACGCCTTTATTAATGACAAAAAATAATAAAAAGTCCACAAGCCAAATGACAAACCAGGAGTCACAGCCAGAGCTGGTAGTCAAACAAGCTGAGTCAAGAGCCAAGGCGAGTAGTCAGACAACCCGGGATCAGGAACTAGGAAAACAGCAGAGTCAGGAACAAGCCAGAATTCAGGAACCAGAAGGGACATCAGAAAAGTCAAGTAATACACAGGAACTTGAACACAGGAACTAACAAACAAGTGTGACATCATAATCCTGGGACTGTAACCTATCTCACACTGATGATGTTTGACCATAAGAGGCTGCCGAGATGAGAGAGCAGCGTTATACACTCTGCATCAGATTCAGTGAGAAAGGTAAGTAAAATAGCAGCCAGCAGCAAATAACAAACAAAGCAGTGTGACACCCTTACAGAGATGGAATGTCCTAAAAAAATGGCTTAAGGGAGTTAATTAGTGAGTTAAAAGCAAGGACCTCCAAGGTAATAGTTTCAGAGATATTACCAGTGCCATGTGATAACCCAGTAAGGCAGAAAGAGCTAAGGTCAGTTAATTCCTGGTTAAAAACATGGTGTAAAAATGAGGGGTTTGACTTTTTAGAGCACTGGGCTAATTTTTCCCTTGGGTACAATTTTTAAAATAAATATGGATTGCACCTGAACGATATGGGTGCAGGTGTGTTGGGTGAGAGGATGGTAGCATGCTTAGCAAATCTTTTAAACTAGGCAATGTGGGGGGGGGGTCAGTCCAAGCATAAAAGAACAGAGAGATCAGTCTGTAAATTTGTCAGATCTAGAATATTTCAAGGCAGGGATGACAGAAGGGTACAGTTGGGAAATGTCACATTATAAAGTTTGTAGGAAAGTGCACCAAATAGCTGCAGAAATCACATGAAAATTAAATGTATGACACCAAATGCAAGAAGCATGATGGGTAAAATGGGGGAGCTGGAGCTCTTAGTTAGTGATGTCGCAAATAGTTCGCCGGCGAATAGTTCCTGGCGAACATAGCTTGATCGGGTTCGCTGCGGCGGGCGAACATATGCGATGTTCGATCTGCCCCCTATTCATCATCATTGAGTAAACTTTGACCCTGTATCTCACAGTCTGCAGACACATTTCAGCCAATCAGCAGCAGACACTCCCTCCCAGACCGTCCCAGCTCCTGGACAGCAGCCATTTTAGATTAATTCTGATCCTGCATTCTTAGTGAGAGGAGGGATAGTGTAGCTGCTGCTGATTTTATAGGGAAATTGATAGCTAGGCTAGTGTATTCAGTGTCCACTACAGTCCTGAAGGACTCATCTGATCTCTGATGTAAGGACAGCACCCCAAAAAGCCCTTTTTAGGGCTAGAACATCTTTTTTTTTTTGCCTGTGTAATTTTGACTGTGAAACATCAGTCTGCTAGTGTAATCTAATTGCAGTTGCCTGCTTGCAGTGCCACCACTCATATCTGTTGTAACAGTAGTGTAAATTTTGTAAAAAAAACCTTTTTTGACTGTGAAACATCAGTCTGCTAGTGTAATCTAATAGCAGTTGCCTGCCTGCCAGCGTGTGTGCCAGGCCCACTTGCCAACTAGTGCCACCACTCATATCTGTTGTAACAGTAGTGTAAATTTTAAAAAAAAAAACTTTTTTGACTGTGAAATATCAGTCTGCTAGTGTAATCTAATTGCAGTTGCCTGCCTGCCAGTGTGTGTGTCAGGCCCACTTGCTAAGTGCCACCACTCATATCTGTTGTAACAGTAGTGTAAATTTTGTAAAAAAAACTTTTTTGGCTGTGAAACATCAGTCTGCTAGTGTAATCTAATTGCAGTTGCCTGCCTGCCAGCGTGTGTGCCAGGCCCACTTGCCAACTAGTGCCACCACTCATATCTGTTGTAACAGTAGTGTAAATTTAAAAAAACAAAAACTTTTTTAACTGTGAAACATCAGTCTGCTAGTGTAATCTAATTGCAGTTGCCTGCCTGCCTGCCAGCGTGTGTGCTAGGCCCACTTCCTAAGTGCCACCACTCATATCTGTTGTAACAGTATTGTACATTTTTTAAAAAAAACTTTTTTGACTGTGAAACATCAGTCTGCTAGTGTAATCTAATTGCAGTTGCCTGCCTGCCTGCCTGCCAGTGTGTGTGCCAGGCCCACTTGCCAACTAGTGCCACCACTCATATCTGTTGTAACAGTAGTGTAAATTTAAAAAAAAAATGTCTAATAGCAGTTGCCTGCCTGCCAGCGTGTGTGCCAGGCCCACTTGCTAACTAGTGCTACCACTCACATCTGTTGTAACAGTAGTTTAAATTTTTTTAAAAAAACTTTTAGACTGTGAAAAAACAGTCTGCTAATGTAATCTAATTGCAGTTGCCTGCCTGCCAGTGTGTGTGCCAGGCCCACATGCTAAGTGCCACCACTCATATCTGTTGTAACAGTAGTGTACATTTAAAAATAAAAAACTTTTTTGACTGTGAAACATCAGTCTGCTAGTGTAATCTAATTGCAGTTGCCTGCCTGCCAGCGTGTGTGCCAGGCCCACTTGCCAACTAGTGCCACCACTCATATCTGTAGTAACAGTAGTGTAATGTTTTTTTAAAAAAAACTTTTTTGACTGTGACACATCAGTCTGCTAGTGTAATCTAATTGCAGTTGCCTGCCTGCCAGAGTGTGTGCCAGGCCCACTTGCTAAGTGCCACCACTCATAACTGTTGTAACAGTAGTGTAAATTTTTTTTAAAAAAACTTTTTTGACTGGGAAACATCAGTCTGCTAGAGTAATCTAATTGCAGTTGCCTGCCTGCCAGCGTGTGTGCCAGGCCCACTTACCAACTAGTGCCACCATTCATATCTGTTGTAACAGTAGTGTAATTTTTAAAAAAAAAACTTTTTTTGACTGTGAAACATCAGTCTGCTAGTGTAATCTAATTGCAGTTGCCTGCCTGCCAGCATGTGTGCCAGACCCACTTGCTAAGTGCCAACACTCATATCTGTTGTTACAGTAGTGTAAATTTTGTAAAAAAAAACTTTTTTGACTGTGAAACATCAGTCTGCTAGTGTAATCTAATAGCAGTTGCCTGCCTGCCAGCGTGTGTGCCAGGCCCACTTGTCAACTAGTGCCACCACTCATATCTGTTGTAACAGTAGTGTAAATTTAAAAAAAAAAAACTTTTTTGACTGTGAAACATAAGTCTGCTAGTGTATTCTAAATGCAGTTGCCTGTCTGCCAGCGTGTGTGCCAGTCCAACTTGACAACTTGTGCCACCACTCACATCTGTTGTAACAGTAGTGTAAATATTTTTTAAAAAAACCTTTTTGACTGTGAAACATCAGTCTGCTAGTGAAATTTAATTGCAGTTGCCTGCCTGCCAGCAGGTGTGCCAGGCCCACTTGCCAACTAGTGCCACCATTCATATCTGTTGTAACAGTAGTGTAAATTTAAAAAAAAAACTTTTTTGACTGTGAAACATCAGTCTGCTAGTGTAATCTAATTGCAGTTGCCTGCCTACCAGAGTGTGTGCCAGGCATACTTGCTAAGTGCCACCACTCATATCTGTTGTAACAGTAGTGTAAATTAAAAAAAAAAAAAAAACTTTTTTGACTGTGAAACATCAGTCTGCTAGTGTAATTTAGTTGCAGTTGCCTGCCTGCCTGCCAGCATGTGTGCCAGGCCCACTTGCCAACTAGTGCCACCACTCATATCTGTTGTAACAGTAGTGTAAATTATTTTAAAAAAAACTTTTTTGACTGTGAAACATCAGTCTGCTAGTGTAATCTAATAGCAGTTGCCTGCCTGCCAGTGTGTGTGCCAGGCCCACTTGCCAACTAGTGCCACCACTCACATCTGTTGTAACAGTAGTGTAAATTTTGTAAAAAAAACTTTTTGACTGTGAAACATCAGTCTGCTAGTGTAATCTAATAGCAGTTGCCTGCCTGCCAGCGTGTGTGCCAGGCCCACTTGCCAACTAGTGCCACCACTCATATCTGTTGTAACAGTAGTGTAAATGTTTTAAAAAAAACTTTTTTGACTGTGAAACATCAGTCTGCTAGTGTAATCTAATTGCAGTTGCCTGCCTGCCAGCGTGTGTGCCAGGCCCACTTGCTAACTATTGCCACCACTCACATCTGTTGTAACAGTAGTGTAAATTTTTTTAAAAAAACTTTTAGACTGTGAAAAATCAGTCTGCTAATGTAATCTAATAGCAGTTGCCTGCCTGCCAGCGTGTGTGCCAGGCCCACTTGCCAACTAGTGCCAGCACTCATATCTGTTGTAACAGTAGTGTAATTTTTTAAAAAAAAACTTTTTTGACTGTGAAACATCAGTCTGCTAGTGTAATCTAATTGCAGTTGCCTGCCTGCCAGCGTGTGTGCCAGGCCCACTTGCTAACTATTGCCACCACTCACATCTGTTGTAACAGTAGTGTAAATTTTTTTAAAAAAACTTTTAGACTGTGAAAAATCAGTCTGCTAATGTAATCTAATTGCAGTTGTCTGCCTGCCAGCGTGTGTGCCAGGCCCACATGCTAAGTGCCACCACTCATATCTTTTGTAACAGTAGTGTAAATTTAAAAAAAAAAAACTTTTTTGACTGTGAAACATCAGTCTGCTAGAGTAATCTAATTGCAGTTGCCTGCCTGCCAGCGTGTGTGCCAGGCCCACTTGCCAACTAGTGCCACCACTCATATCTGTTGTAACAGTAGTGTAAATGTTTTAAAAAAAAAACTTTTTTGACTGTGAAACATCAGTCTGCTAGTGTAATCTAATAGCAGTTGCCTGCCTGCCAGCGTGTGTGCCAGGCCCACTTGCCAACTAGTGCCAGCACTCATATCTGTTGTAACAGTAGTGTAATTTTTTTAAAAAAAACTTTTTTGACTGTGAAACATCAGTCTGCTAGTGTAATCTAATTGCAGTTGCCTGCCTGCCAGCGTGTGTGCCAGGCCCACTTGCTAACTATTGCCACCACTCACATCTGTTGTAACAGTAGTGTAAATTTTTTAAAAAAAACTTTTAGACTGTGAAAAATCAGTCTGCTAATGTAATCTAATTGCAGTTGTCTGCCTGCCAGCGTGTGTGCCAGGCCCACATGCTAAGTGCCACCACTCATATCTTTTGTAACAGTAGTGTAAATTTAAAAAAAAAAAACTTTTTTGACTGTGAAACGTCAGTCTGCTAGTGTAATCTAATTGCAGTTGCCTGCCTGCCAGTGTGTGTGCCAGGCCCACTTGCCAACTAGTGCCACCACTCATATCTGTTGTAACAGTAGTGTAAATTTTTTTAAAAAAAAACTTTTTTGACTGTGAAACATCAGTCTGCTAGTGTAATCTAATTGCAGTTGCCTCCTTGCCAGCGTGTGTGCCAGACCCACTTGCTAAGTGCCACCACTCATATCTGTTGTAACAGTAGTGTAAATTTTTTTTAAAAAAACTTTTTTGACTGTGAAACATCAGTCTGCTAGAGTAATCTAATTGCAGTTGCCTGCCTGCCAGCGTGTGTGCCAGGCCCATTTGCCAACTAGTGCCACCACTCATATCTGTTGTAACAGTAGTGTAAATTTAAAAAAAAACAAAACTTTTTTCACTGTGAAACATCAGTCTGCTAATGTAATCTAATTGCAGTTGCCTGCCTGCCAGCGTGTGTGCCAGGCCCACTTGCTAAGTGCCACCACTCATATCTGTTGTAACAGTAGTGTAATTTTTTTTAAAAAAAACTTTTTTGACTGTGAAACATCAGTCTGCTAGAGTAATCTAATTGCAGTTGCCTGCCAGCCAGCGTGTGTTCCAGGCCCACTTACCAACTAGTGCCACCATTCATATCTGTTGTAACAGTAGTGTAAATTTAAAAAAAAAACTTTTTTGACTGTGAAACATCAGTCTGCTAGTGTAATCTAATTGCAGTTGCCTGCCTGCTAGCGTGTGTGCCAGGCCCACATGCTAAGTGCCACCACTCATATCTGTTGTAACAGTAGTGTAATTTAAAAAAAAAAACTTTTTTGACTGTTAAATATCAGTCTATTAGTGTAATCTAATTGCAGTTGCCTGCCTACCAGTGTGTGTGCCAGGCCCCCTTGCCAACTAGTGCCACCACTCATATCTGTTGTAACAGTAGTGTAAATTTAAAAAAACAAAACTTTTTTGACTGTGAAACATCAGTCTGCTAGTGTAATCTAATTTCAGTTGCCTGCCTGCCAGCGTGTGTGCCAGGCCCACTTGCCAACTAGTGCCACCACTCATATCTGTTGTAACAGTAGTGTAAATTTAAAAAAAAAACTTTTTTGACTGTGAAACATCAGTCTGCTAGTGTAAACTAATTGCAGTTGCCTGCCAGACAGCGTGTGTGCCAGGCCCATTTGCCAACTAGTGCCACCACTCATATCTGTTGTAACAGTAGTGAATTTTTAAAAAAAAAAAAAAAACCTTTTTTGACTGTGAAACATCAGTCTGCTAGTGTAATCTAATTGCAGTTGCCTGCCTGCCAGTGTGTGTGCCAGGCCCACTTGCTAAGTGCCACCACTCATATCTGTTTTAACAGTAGTGTAAATTTAAAAAAACAAAACTTTTTTGACTGTGAAACATCAGTCTGCTAGTGTAATCTAATTTCAGTAGCCTGCCTGCCAGCGTGTTTGCCAGGCCCACTTGCCAACTAGTGCCACCACTCATATCTGTTGTAACAGTAGTGTAAATTTAAAAAAAAAAACTTTTTTCACTGTGAAACATCAGTCTGCTAGTGTAATCTAATTGCAGTTGCCTGCCTGTCAGCATGTTTGCCAGGCCCACTTGTCAACTTGTGCCACCACTCATATCTGTTGTAACAGTAGTGTAATTTTTTTTTGACTGTGAAATATCAGTCTGCTAGTGTAATCTAATAGCAGTTGCGTGCCTGCCAGAGTGTGTGCCAGGCCCTCTTGCCAACTAGTGCCACCACTCATATCTGTTGTAACAGTAGTGTAATTTTTTTTTAAAAAAACTTTTTTGACTGTAACACATCAGTCTGCTAGTGTAATCTAATTGCAGTTGCATGCCTAACAGAGTGTGTGCCAGGCCCACTTGCTAAGTGCAACAACTCATATCCGTTGTAACAGTAGTGTAAATTAAAAAATAAAAAACTTTTTTGACTGTGAAACATCAGTCTGCTAGTGTAATCTAATAGCAGTTGCCTGCCTGCCAGTGTGTGTGCCAGGCCCACTTGCCAACTAGTGCCACCACTTATATCTTTTGTAACAGTAGTGTAATTTTTTTTTTAAATAACTTTGTTGACTGTGAAACATCAGTCTGCTAGTGTAATCTAATTTCAGTAGCCTGCCTGCCAGAGTGTGTGCCAGGCCCACTTGCCAACTAGTTCCACCACTCATATTTGTTGTAACAGTAGTGTACATTTTTTAAAAAAAAGTTTTTTGACTGTGAAACATCAATCTGCTAGTGTAATCTAATTACAGTTGCCTGCCTGCCAGCGTGTGTGCCAGGCCCACTTGCCAACTAGTGCAAACTCATATCTGTTGTAACAGTAGTGTAAATTAAAAAAAAATGACTGTGAAACATCAGTCTGCTAGTGTAATCTAATAGCAGTTGCCTGCCTGACAGAGTGTGTGCCACGCCCACTTGCCAACTAGTGCCACCACTCTGATCTGTTGTAACAGTAGTGTAAAAAATTTTTAAAAAAACTTTTTTGACTGTGAAACATCAGTCTGCTAGTGTAATCTAATTGCAGTTGCCTGCCTACCAGAGTCTGCCCCAGTCCCACTTGCTAAGTGCCACCATTCATATCTGTTGTAACAGTAGTGTAAATTAAAAAAAAAAAAAAAAACTTTTTTGACTGTGAAACATCAGTCTGCTAGTTTAAACTAATTGCAGTTGCCTGCCTGCCAGCGTGTGTTTCAGGCCCACTTGCCAACTAGTGCCACCGCTCATATCTGTTGTAACAGTAGTGTAATTTTTTTTAAAAAAACTTTTTTGACTGTGAAACATCAGTCTGCTAGTGTAATCTAATAGCAGTTGCCTGCCTGCCAGCGTGTGTGCCAGTCCCACTTGCCAACTAGTGCCACCACTCATATCTGTTGTAACAGTAGTGTAAATTTTGTAAAAAAAAAACTTTTTTGACTGTGAAACATCAGTCTGCTAGTGTAATCTAATAGCAGTTGCCTGCCTGCCAGCGTGTGTGCCAGGCCCACTTGCCAACTAGTGCCACCACTCATATCTGTTGTAACAGTAGTGTAATTTTTGTTTTAAAAAACTTTTTTGACTGTGAAACATCCGTTTGCTAGTGTATTATAATTGCAGTTGCCTGTCTGCCAGCGTGTGTGCCAGTCCCACTTGCCAACTAGTGCCACCGCTCATATCTGTTGTAACAGTAGTGTAATTTTTTTTTAAAAAACTTTTTTGACTGTGAAACATCAGTCTGCTAGTGTAATCTAATTGCAGTTGCCTGCCTGCCAGCATGTGTGCCAGGCTCACTTGCCAACTAGTGCCACCACTCATATCTGTTGTAACAGTAGTGTAAATTTTTTAAAAAAAAAACTTTTTTGACTGTGAAACATCAGTCTGCTAGTGTAATCTAATTGCAGCTGCCTGCCTGCTAGCATGTGTGCCAGGCCCACTTGCCAACTAGTGCCACCACTCATATCTGTTGTAACAGTAATGTAAATTTAAAAAAAAAATTGACTGTGAAACATCAGTCTGCTAGTGTAATCTAATAGAATTTGCCTGCCTGCCAGAGTGTGTGCCAGGCCCTCTTGCCAACTAGTGCCACCACTCATATCTGTTGTAACAGTAGTGTAAAATTTTTTTAAAAAACTTTTTTGACTGTGAAACATCAGTCTGCTAGTGTAATCTAATTGCAGTTGCCTGCCTAACAGAGTTTGTGCCAGGCCTACTTGCTAAGTGCAACCACTCATATCTGTTGTAACAGTAGTGTAAATTAAAAAAAAAAAAAAACTTTTTTGACTGTGAAACATCAGTCTGCTAATGTGATCTAATTGCAGTTGCCTGCCTGCCAGCATGTGTGCCAGGCTCACTTGCCAACTAGTGCGACCAATCATATCTGTTGTAACAGTAGTGTAAAATTTTTTGTTAATTTTTTTTTTGACTGTGAAACATCAGTCTGCTAGTGTAATCTAATAGCAGTTGCCTGCCTGCCAGTGTGTGTGCCAGGCCCACTTGCTAAGTGCCACCACTCATATCCGTTTTAACAGTAGTGTAAATTTAAAAAAACAAAACTTTTTTGACTGTGAAACATCAGTCTGCTAGTGTAATCTAATTTCAGTTGCCTGCCTGCCAGCGTGTGTGCCAGGCCCACTTGCCAACTAGTGCCACCACTCATATCTGTTGTAACAGTAGTGTAAATTTAAAAAAAAAAACTTTTTTCACTGTGAAACATCAGTCTGCTAGTGTAATCTAATAGCAGTTGCCTGCCTGCCAGAGTGTGTGCCAGGCCCTCTTGCCAACTAGTGCCACCACTCATATCTGTTGTAACAGTAGTGTAATTTTTTTTAAAAAAAACTTTTTTGACTGTAACACATCAGTCTGCTAGTGTAATCTAATTGCAGTTGCATGCCTAACAGAGTGTGTGCCAGGCCCACTTGCTAAGTGCAACAACTCATATCTGTTGTAACAGTAGTGTAAATTAAAAAATAAAAAACTTTTTTGACTGTGAAACATCAGTCTGCTAGTGTAATCTAATAGCAGTTGCCTGCCTGCCAGTGTGTGTGCCAGGCCCACTTGCCAACTAGTGCCACCACTTATATCTGTTGTAACAGTAGTGTAATTTTTTTTAAAAATAACTTTGTTGACTGTGAAACATCAGTCTGCTAGTGTAATCTAATTTCAGTAGCCTGCCTGCCAGAGTGTGTGCCAGGCCCACTTGCCAACTAGTTCCACCACTCATATTTGTTGTAACAGTAGTGTACATTTTTTAAAAAAAAGTTTTTTGACTGTGAAACATCAATCTGCTAGTGTAATCTAATTACAGTTGCCTGCCTGCCAGCGTGTGTGCCAGGCCCACTTGCCAACTAGTGCAAAGTCATATCTGTTGTAACAGTAGTGTAAATTAAAAAAAATGACTGTGAAACATCAGTCTGCTAGTGTAATCTAATAGCAGTTGCCTGCCTGACAGAGTGTGTGCCACGCCCACGTGCCAACTAGTGCCACCACTCTGATCTGTTGTAACAGTAGTGTAAACATTTTTTAAAAAAACTTTTTTGACTGTGAAACATCAGTCTGCTAGTGTAATCTAATTGCAGTTGCCTGCCTACCAGAGTCTGCGCCAGTCCCACTTGCTAAGTGCCACCACTCATATCTGTTGTAACAGTAGTGTAAATTAAAAAAAAAAAAAAAAAACTTTTTTGACTGTGAAACATCAGTCTGCTAGTTTAAACTAATTGCAGTTGCCTGCCTGCCAGCGTGTGTTTCAGGCCCACTTGCCAACTAGTGCCACCGCTCATATCTGTTGTAACAGTAGTGTAATTTTTTAAAAAAAAACTTTTTTGACTGTGAAACATCAGTCTGCTAGTGTAATCTAATAGCAGTTGCCTGCCTGCCAGCGTGTGTGCCAGGCCCACTTGCCAACTAGTGCCACCACTCATATCTGTTGTAACAGTAGTGTAAATTTTGTAAAAAAAAACTTTTTTGACTGTGAAACATCAGTCTGCTAGTGTAATCTAATAGCAGTTGCCTGCCTGCCAGCGTGTGTGCCAGGCCCACTTGCCAACTAGTGCCACCACTCATATCTGTTGTAACAGTAGTGTAATTTTTGTTTTAAAAAACTTTTTTGACTGTGAAACATCCGTTTGCTAGAGTATTATAATTGCAGTTGCCTGTCTGCCAGCGTGTGTGCCAGTCCCACTTGCCAACTAGTGCCACCGCTCATATCTGTTGTAACAGTAGTGTAATTTTTTTAAAAAAAACTTTTTTGACTGTGAAACATCAGTCTGCTAGTGTAATCTAATTGCAGTTGCCTGCCTGCCAGCATGTGTGCCAGGCTCACTTGCCAACTAGTGCCACCACTCATATCTGTTGTAACAGTAGTGTAAATTTAAAAAAAAAAAACTTTTTTGACTGTGAAACATCAGTCTGCTAGTGTAATCTAATTGCAGCTGCCTGCCTGCTAGCATGTGTGCCAGGCCCACTTGCCAACTAGTGCCACCACTCATATCTGTTGTAACAGTAGTGTAAATTTAAAAAAAAAATTGACTGTGAAACATCAGTCTGCTAGTGTAATCTAATAGAATTTGCCTGCCTGCCAGAGTGTGTGCCAGGCCCTCTTGCCAACTAGTGCCACCACTCATATCTGTTGTAACAGTAGTGTAAATTTTTTTAAAAAAACTTTTTTGACTGTGAAACATCAGTCTGCTAGTGTAATCTAATTGCAGTTGCCTGCCTAACAGAGTGTGTGCCAGGCCTACTTGCTAAGTGCAACCACTCATATCTGTTGTAACAGTAGTGTAAATTAAAAAAAAAAAAAAACTTTTTTGACTGTGAAACATCAGTCTGCTAATGTGATCTAATTGCAGTTGCCTGCCTGCCAGCATGTGTGCCAGGCTCACTTGCCAACTAGTGCGACCAATCATATCTGTTGTAACAGTAGTGTAAATTTTTTTTTTTATTTTTTTTTTTACTGTGAAACATCAGTCTGCTAGTGTAATCTAATAGCAGTTGCCTGCCTGCCAGTGTGTGTGCCAGGCCCACTTGCCAACTAGTGCCACCACTCATATCTTTTGTAACAGTAGTGTAAATTTTTTTTTAAAATAACATTTTTGACTGTGAAACATCAGTCTGCTAGTGTAATCTAATTTCAGTAGCCTGCCTGCCAGCGTGTGTGCCAGGCCCACTTGCCAACTAGTTCCACCACTCATATTTGTTGTACCAGTAGTGTAAATTTTGTAAAAAAAACCTTTTTTGTCTGTGAAACATCAGTCTGCTAGTGTAATCTAATAGCAGTTGCCTGCCTGCCAGCGTGTGTGCCAGGCCCACTTGCCAACTAGTGCCAGCACTCATATCTGTTGTAACAGTAGTGTAATTTAAAAAAAAAAAAAAAACTTTTTTGACTGTGAAACATCAGTCTGCTAGTGTACTCTAATTGCAGTTGCCTGCCTGCCAGCGTGTGTGCCAGGCCCACTTGCTAACTATTGCCACCACTCACATCTGTTGTAACAGTAGTGTAAATTTTTTTTTAAAAACTTTTAGACTGTGAAAAATCAGTCTGCTAATGTAATCTAATTGCAGTTGTCTGCCTGCCAGTGTGTGTGCCAGGCCCACATGCTAAGTGCCACCACTCATATCTGTTGTAACAGTAGTGTAAATGTTTTAAAAAAAAACTTTTTTGACTGTGAAACATCAGTCTGCTAGAGTAATCTAATTGCAGTTGCCTGCCTGCCAGTGTGTGTGCCAGGCCCACTTGCCAACTAGTGCCACCACTCATATCTGTTGTAACAGTAGTGTAATTTTTTAAAAAAAAAAACCTTTTTTGACTGTGAAACATCAGTCTGCTAGTGTAATCTAATAGCAGTTGCCTGCCTGCCAGCGTGTGTGCCAGGCCCACTTGCCAACTAGTGCCAGCACTCATATCTGTTGTAACAGTAGTGTAATTTTTTTTTTAAAAAAACTTTTTTGACTGTGAAACATCAGTCTGCTAGTGTAATCTAATTGCAGTTGCCTGCCTGCCAGCGTGTGTGCCAGGCCCACTTGCTAACTATTGCCACCACTCACATCTGTTGTAACAGTAGTGTAAATTTTTTTAAAAAAACTTTTAGACTGTGAAAAATCAGTCTGCTAATGTAATCTAATTGCAGTTGTCTGCCTGCCAGCGTGTGTGCCAGGCCCACATGCTAAGTGCCACCACTCATATCTGTTGTAACAGTAGTGTAAATTTAAAAAAAAAAACGTTTTTTGACTGTGAAACATCAGTCTGCTAGTGTAATCTAATTGCAGTTGCCTGCCTGCCAGCGTGTGTGCCAGGCCCACTTGCCAACTAGTGCCACCACTCATATCTGTTGTAACAGTAGTGTAATTTTTTAAAAAAAAAACTTTTTTGACTGTGAAACATCAGTCTGCTAGTGTAATCTAATCGCAGTTGCCTCCTTGCCAGCGTGTGTGCCAGACCCACTTGCTAAGTGCCACCACTCATATCTGTTGTAACAGTAGTGTAAATTTTTTTAAAAAAAAACTTTTTTGACTGTGAAACATCAGTCTGCTAGAGTAATCTAATTGCAGTTGCCTGCCTGCCAGATTGTGTGCCAGGCCCATTTGCCAACTAGTGCCACCACTCATATCTGTTGTAGCAGTAGTGAATTTTTTTTTAAAAAAAACCTTTTTTGACTGTGAAACATCAGTCTGCTAGTGTAATCTAATTGCAGTTGCCTGCCTGCCAGTGTGTGTGCCAGGCCCACTTGCTAAGTGCCACCACTCATATCTGTTGTAACAGTAGTGTAAATGTTTTAAAAAAAAAACTTTTTTGACTGTGAAACATCAGTCTGCTAGAGTAATCTAATTGCAGTTGCCTGCCTGCCAGCGTGTGTGCCAGGCCCACTTGCCAACTAGTGCCACCACTCATATCTGTTGTAACAGTAGTGTAATTTTTTTTAAAAAAAACCTTTTTTGACTGTGAAACATCAGTCTGCTAGTGTAATCTAATAGCAGTTGCCTGCCTGCCAGCGTGTGTGCCAGGCCCACTTGCCAACTAGTGCCAGCACTCATATCTGTTGTAACAGTAGTGTAATTTTTTTAAAAAAAAACTTTTTTGACTGTGAAACATCAGTCTGCTAGTGTAATCTAATTGCAGTTGCCTGCCTGCCAGCGTGTGTGCCAGGCCCACTTGCTAACTATTGCCACCACTCACATCTGTTGTAACAGTAGTGTAAATTTTTTTTAAAAAACTTTTAGACAGTGAAAAATCAGTCTGCTAATGTAATCTAATTGCAGTTGTCTGCCTGCCAGCGTGTGGGCCAGGCCCACATGCTAAGTGCCACCACTCATATCTGTTGTAACAGTAGTGTAAATTTAAAAAACAAAACTTTTTTGACTGTGAAACATCAGTCTGCTAGTGTAATCTAATTGCAGTTGCCTGCCTGCCAGCGTGTGTGCCAGGCCCACTTGCCAACTAGTGCCATCACTCATATCTGTTGTAACAGTAGTGTAATTTTTAAAAAAAAAAACTTTATTGACTGTGAAACATCAGTCTGCTAGTGTAATCTAATAGCAGTTGCCTGCCTGCCAGCGTGTGTGCCAGGCCCACTTGCCAACTAGTGCCACCACTCATATCTGTTGTAACAGTAGTGTAATTTTTGTTTTAAAAAACTTTTTTGACTGTGAAACATCCGTTTGCTAGTGTATTATAATTGCAGTTGCCTGTCTGCCAGCGTGTGTGCCAGTCCCACTTGCCAACTAGTGCCACCGCTCATATCTGTTGTAACAG
The DNA here is from genome assembly GCF_027579735.1 of Bombina bombina. Taxonomy (NCBI): domain Eukaryota; kingdom Metazoa; phylum Chordata; class Amphibia; order Anura; family Bombinatoridae; genus Bombina; species Bombina bombina. The sequence continues at coordinate 1,443,047,950 of NC_069499.1, read as the reverse complement.
TAGTGTAATTTTTAAAAAAAAAACTTTTTTGACTGTGAAACATCAGTCTGCTAGTGTAATCTAATTGCAGTTGCCTGCCTGCCAGCATGTGTGCCAGGCTCACTTGCCAACTAGTGCCACCACTCATATCTGTTGTAACAGTAGTGTAAATTTAAAAAAAAAATTGACTGTGAAACATCAGTCTGCTAGTGTAATCTAATTGCAGTTGCCTGCCTGCCAGCATGTGTGCCAGGCTCACTTGCCAACTAGTGCCACCACTCATATCTGTTGTAACAGTAGTGTAATTTTTTTAAAAAAAACTTTTTTGACTGTGAAACATCAGTCTGCTAGTGTAATCTAATTGCAGTTGCCTGCCTGCCAGCATGTGTGCCAGGCTCACTTGCCAACTAGTGCCACCACTCATATCTGTTGTAACAGTAGTGTAAATTTTAAAAAAAAAAAACTTTTTTGACTGTGAAACATCAGTCTGCTAGTGTAATCTAATTGCAGCTGCCTGCCTGCTAGCATGTGTGCCAGGCCCACTTGCCAACTAGTGCCACCACTCATATCTGTTGTAACAGTAGTGTAAATTTTTTAAAAAAAACTTTTTTGACTGTGAAACATCAGTCTGCTAGTGTAATCTAATAGAATTTGCCTGCCTGCCAGAGTGTGTGCCAGGCCCTCTTGCCAACTAGTGCCACCACTCATATCTGTTGTAACAGTAGTGTAAATTTTTTAAAAAAAACTTTTTTGACTGTGAAACATCAGTCTGCTAGTGTAATCTAATTGCAGTTGCCTGCCTAACAGAGTGTGTGCCAGGCCTACTTGCTAAGTGCAACCACTCATATCTGTTGTAACAGTAGTGTAAATTAAAAAAAAAAAAAAACTTTTTTGACTGTGAAACATCAGTCTGCTAATGTGATCTAATTGCAGTTGCCTGCCTGCCAGCATGTGTGCCAGGCTCACTTGCCAACTAGTGCGACCAATCATATCTGTTGTAACAGTAGTGTAAATTTTTTTTTTAATTTTTTTTTTTACTGTGAAACATCAGTCTGCTAGTGTAATCTAATAGCAGTTGCCTGCCTGCCAGTGTGTGTGCCAGGCCCACTTGCCAACTAGTGCCACCACTCATATCTTTTGTAACAGTAGTGTAAATTTTTTTTAAAATAACATTTTTGACTGTGAAACATCAGTCTGCTAGTGTCATCTAATTTCAGTAGCCTGCCTGCCAGCGTGTGTGCCAGGCCCACTTGCCAACTAGTTCCACCACTCATATTTGTTGTACCAGTAGTGTAAATTTTGTAAAAAAAACCTTTTTTGTCTGTGAAACATCAGTCTGCTAGTGTAATCTAATAGCAGTTGCCTGCCTGCCAGCGTGTGTGCCAGGCCCACTTAACAACTAGTGCCAGCACTCATATCTGTTGTAACAGTAGTGTAATTTAAAAAAAAAAAAAAACTTTTTTGACTGTGAAACATCAGTCTGCTAGTGTACTCTAATTGCAGTTGCCTGCCTGCCAGCGTGTGTGCCAGGCCCACTTGCTAACTATTGCCACCACTCACATCTGTTGTAACAGTAGTGTAAATTTTTTTTTAAAAAACTTTTAGACTGTGAAAAATCAGTCTGCTAATGTAATCTAATTGCAGTTGTCTGCCTGCCAGTGTGTGTGCCAGGCCCACATGCTAAGTGCCACCACTCATATCTGTTGTAACAGTAGTGTAAATGTTTTAAAAAAAAACTTTTTTGACTGTGAAACATCAGTCTGCTAGAGTAATCTAATTGCAGTTGCCTGCCTGCCAGTGTGTGTGCCAGGCCCACTTGCCAACTAGTGCCACCACTCATATCTGTTGTAACAGTAGTGTAATTTTTTTTTTAAAAAAACCTTTTTTGACTGTGAAACATCAGTCTGCTAGTGTAATCTAATAGCAGTTGCCTGCCTGCCAGCGTGTGTGCCAGGCCCACTTGCCAACTAGTGCCAGCACTCATATCTGTTGTAACAGTAGTGTAATTTTTTTTTTAAAAAAACTTTTTTGACTGTGAAACATCAGTCTGCTAGTGTAATCTAATTGCAGTTGCCTGCCTGCCAGCGTGTGTGCCAGGCCCACTTGCTAACTATTGCCACCACTCACATCTGTTGTAACAGTAGTGTAAATTTTTTTAAAAAAACTTTTAGACTGTGAAAAATCAGTCTGCTAATGTAATCTAATTGCAGTTGTCTGCCTGCCAGCGTGTGTGCCAGGCCCACATGCTAAGTGCCACCACTCATATCTGTTGTAACAGTAGTGTAAATTTAAAAAAAAAAACTTTTTTGACTGTGAAACATCAGTCTGCTAGTGTAATCTAATTGCAGTTGCCTGCCTGCCAGCGTGTGTGCCAGGCCCACTTGCCAACTAGTGCCACCACTCATATCTGTTGTAACAGTAGTGTAATTTTTTTTAAAAAAAACTTTTTTGACTGTGAAACATCAGTCTGCTAGTGTAATCTAATCGCAGTTGCCTCCTTGCCAGCGTGTGTGCCAGACCCACTTGCTAAGTGCCACCACTCATATCTGTTGTAACAGTAGTGTAAATTTTTTAAAAAAAAACTTTTTTGACTGTGAAACATCAGTCTGCTAGAGTAATCTAATTGCAGTTGCCTGCCTGCCAGATTGTGTGCCAGGCCCATTTGCCAACTAGTGCCACCACTCATATCTGTTGTAACAGTAGTGAATTTTTTTTTAAAAAAAACCTTTTTTGACTGTGAAACATCAGTCTGCTAGTGTAATCTAATTGCAGTTGCCTGCCTGCCAGTGTGTGTGCCAGGCCCACTTGCTAAGTGCCACCACTCATATCTGTTGTAACAGTAGTGTAAATGTTTTAAAAAAAAAACTTTTTTGACTGTGAAACATCAGTCTGCTAGAGTAATCTAATTGCAGTTGCCTGCCTGCCAGCGTGTGTGCCAGGCCCACTTGCCAACTAGTGCCACCACTCATATCTGTTGTAACAGTAGTGTAATTTTTTTTTAAAAAAAACCTTTTTTGACTGTGAAACATCAGTCTGCTAGTGTAATCTAATAGCAGTTGCCTGCCTGCCAGCATGTGTGCCAGGCCCACTTGCCAACTAGTGCCAGCACTCATATCTGTTGTAACAGTAGTGTAATTTTTTTTAAAAAAAACTTTTTTGACTGTGAAACATCAGTCTGCTAGTGTAATCTAATTGCAGTTGCCTGCCTGCCAGCGTGTGTGCCAGGCCCACTTGCTAACTATTGCCACCACTCACATCTGTTGTAACAGTAGTGTAAATTTTTTTTTAAAAACTTTTAGACAGTGAAAAATCAGTCTGCTAATGTAATCTAATTGCAGTTGTCTGCCTGCCAGCGTGTGGGCCAGGCCCACATGCTAAGTGCCACCACTCATATCTGTTGTAACAGTAGTGTAAATTTAAAAAACAAAACTTTTTTGACTGTGAAACATCAGTCTGCTAGTGTAATCTAATTGCAGTTGCCTGCCTGCCAGCGTGTGTGCCAGGCCCACTTGCCAACTAGTGCCATCACTCATATCTGTTGTAACAGTAGTGTAATTTTTTAAAAAAAAAACTTTATTGACTGTGAAACATCAGTCTGCTAGTGTAATCTAATTGCAGTTGCCTCCTTGCCAGCGTGTGTGCCAGACCCACTTGCTAAGTGCCACCACTCATATCTGTTGTAACAGTAGTGTAAATTTTTTAAAAAAAAACTTTTTTGACTGTGAAACATCAGTCTGCTAGTGTAATCTAATAGCAGTTGCCTGCCTGCCTGCCAGCGTGTGTGCCAGGCCCACTTACCAACTAGTGCCACCATTCATATCTGTTGTAACAGTAGTGTAAATTTAAAAAAAAAAAAACTTTTTTCACTGTGAAACATCAGTCTGCTAGTGTAATCTAATTGCAGTTGCCTGCCTGTCAGCATGTGTGCCAGGCCCACTTGTCAACTTGTGCCACCACTCATATCTGTTGTAACAGTAGTGTAATTTTTTTTTGACTGTGAAACATCAGTCTGCTAGTGTAATCTAATAGCAGTTGCCTGCCTGCCAGAATGTGTGCCAGGCCCTCTTGCCAACTAGTGCCACCACTCATATCTGTTGTAACAGTAGTGTAATTTTTTTTTAAAAAAACTTTTTTGACTGTAACACATCAGTCTGCTAGTGTAATCTAATTGCAGTTGCATGCCTAACAGAGTGTGTGCCAGGCCCACTTGCTAAGTGCAACAACTCATATCTGTTGTAACAGTAGTGTAAATTAAAAAATAAAAAACTTTTTTGACTGTGAAACATCAGTCTGCTAGTGTAATCTAATAGCAGTTGCCTGCCTGCCAGTGTGTGTGCCAGGCCCACTTGCCAACTAGTGCCACCACTTATATCTGTTGTAACAGTAGTGTAATTTTTTTTTAAAATAACTTTGTTGACTGTGAAACATCAGTCTGCTAGTGTAATATAATTTCAGTAGCCTGCCTGCCAGAGTGTGTGCCAGGCCCACTTGCCAACTAGTTCCACCACTCATATTTGTTGTAACAGTAGTGTACATTTTTTAAAAAAAAGTTTTTTGACTGTGAAACATCAGTCTGCTAGTGTAATCTAATTGCAGTTGCCTGCCTAACAGAGTGTGTGCCAGGCCTACTTGCTAAGTGCAACCACTCATATCTGTTGTAACAGTAGTGTAAATTAAAAAAAAAAAAAAAAACTTTTTTGACTGTGAAACATCAGTCTGCTAATGTGATCTAATTGCAGTTGCCTGCCTGCCAGCATGTGTGCCAGGCTCACTTGCCAACTAGTGCGACCAATCATATCTGTTGTAACAGTAGTGTAAATTTTTATTTTTATTTTTTTTTTTACTGTGAAACATCAGTCTGCTAGTGTAATCTAATAGCAGTTGCCTGCCTGCCAGTGTGTGTGCCAGGCCCACTTGCCAACTAGTGCCACCACTCATATCTTTTGTAACAGTAGTGTAAATTTTTTTTTAAAATAACATTTTTGACTGTGAAACATCAGTCTGCTAGTGTAATCTAATTTCAGTAGCCTGCCTGCCAGCGTGTGTGCCAGGCCCACTTGCCAACTAGTTCCACCACTCATATTTGTTGTACCAGTAGTGTAAATTTTGTAAAAAAAACCTTTTTTGTCTGTGAAACATCAGTCTGCTAGTGTAATCTAATAGCAGTTGCCTGCCTGCCAGCGTGTGTGCCAGGCCCACTTGCCAACTAGTGCCAGCACTCATATCTGTTGTAACAGTAGTGTAATTTAAAAAAAAAAAAAAACTTTTTTGACTGTGAAACATCAGTCTGCTAGTGTACTCTAATTGCAGTTGCCTGCCTGCCAGCGTGTGTGCCAGGCCCACTTGCTAACTATTGCCACCACTCACATCTGTTGTAACAGTAGTGTAAATTTTTTTTTAAAAACTTTTAGACTGTGAAAAATCAGTCTGCTAATGTAATCTAATTGCAGTTGTCTGCCTGCCAGTGTGTGTGCCAGGCCCACATGCTAAGTGCCACCACTCATATCTGTTGTAACAGTAGTGTAAATGTTTTAAAAAAAAACTTTTTTGACTGTGAAACATCAGTCTGCTAGAGTAATCTAATTGCAGTTGCCTGCCTGCCAGTGTGTGTGCCAGGCCCACTTGCCAACTAGTGCCACCACTCATATCTGTTGTAACAGTAGTGTAATTTTTTTTAAAAAAAAACCTTTTTTGACTGTGAAACATCAGTCTGCTAGTGTAATCTAATAGCAGTTGCCTGCCTGCCAGCGTGTGTGCCAGGCCCACTTGCCAACTAGTGCCAGCACTCATATCTGTTGTAACAGTAGTGTAATTTTTTTTTTAAAAAAACTTTTTTGACTGTGAAACATCAGTCTGCTAGTGTAATCTAATTGCAGTTGCCTGCCTGCCTGCCAGCGTGTGTGCCAGGCCCACTTGCTAACTATTGCCACCACTCACATCTGTTGTAACAGTAGTGTAAATTTTTTTAAAAAAACTTTTAGACTGTGAAAAATCAGTCTGCTAATGTAATCTAATTGCAGTTGTCTGCCTGCCAGCGTGTGTGCCAGGCCCACATGCTAAGTGCCACCACTCATATCTGTTGTAACAGTAGTGTAAATTTAAAAAAAAAAACGTTTTTTGACTGTGAAACATCAGTCTGCTAGTGTAATCTAATTGCAGTTGCCTGCCTGCCAGCGTGTGTGCCAGGCCCACTTGCCAACTAGTGCCACCACTCATATCTGTTGTAACAGTAGTGTAATTTTTTTAAAAAAAAACTTTTTTGACTGTGAAACATCAGTCTGCTAGTGTAATCTAATCGCAGTTGCCTCCTTGCCAGCGTGTGTGCCAGACCCACTTGCTAAGTGCCACCACTCATATCTGTTGTAACAGTAGTGTAAATTTTTTAAAAAAAAAACTTTTTTGACTGTGAAACATCAGTCTGCTAGAGTAATCTAATTGCAGTTGCCTGCCTGCCAGATTGTGTGCCAGGCCCATTTGCCAACTAGTGCCACCACTCATATCTGTTGTAGCAGTAGTGAATTTTTTTAAAAAAAAAAACCTTTTTTGACTGTGAAACATCAGTCTGCTAGTGTAATCTAATTGCAGTTGCATGCCTAACAGAGTGTGTGCCAGGCCCACTTGCTAAGTGCAACAACTCATATCTGTTGTAACAGTAGTGTAAATTAAAAAATAAAAAACTTTTTTGACTGTGAAACATCAGTCTGCTAGTGTAATCTAATAGCAGTTGCCTGCCTGCCAGTGTGTGTGCCAGGCCCACTTGCCAACTAGTGCCACCACTTATATCTGTTGTAACAGTAGTGTAATTTTTTTTTAAAATAACTTTGTTGACTGTGAAACATCAGTCTGCTAGTGTAATCTAATTTCAGTAGCCTGCCTGCCAGAGTGTGTGCCAGGCCCACTTGCCAACTAGTTCCACCACTCATATTTGTTGTAACAGTAGTGTACATTTTTTAAAAAAAAGTTTTTTGACTGTGAAACATCAGTCTGCTAGTGTAATCTAATTGCAGTTGCCTGCCTAACAGAGTGTGTGCCAGGCCTACTTGCTAAGTGCAACCACTCATATCTGTTGTAACAGTAGTGTAAATTAAAAAAAAAAAAAAAACTTTTTTGACTGTGAAACATCAGTCTGCTAATGTGATCTAATTGCAGTTGCCTGCCTGCCAGCATGTGTGCCAGGCTCACTTGCCAACTAGTGCGACCAATCATATCTGTTGTAACAGTAGTGTAAATTTTTTTTTTTATTTTTTTTTTTACTGTGAAACATCAGTCTGCTAGTGTAATCTAATAGCAGTTGCCTGCCTGCCAGTGTGTGTGCCAGGCCCACTTGCCAACTAGTGCCACCACTCATATCTTTTGTAACAGTAGTGTAAAATTTTTTTTAAAATAACATTTTTGACTGTGAAACATCAGTCTGCTAGTGTAATCTAATTTCAGTAGCCTGCCTGCCAGCGTGTGTGCCAGGCCCACTTGCCAACTAGTTCCACCACTCATATTTGTTGTACCAGTAGTGTAAATTTTGTAAAAAAAACCTTTTTTGTCTGTGAAACATCAGTCTGCTAGTGTAATCTAATAGCAGTTGCCTGCCTGCCAGCGTGTGTGCCAGGCCCACTTGCCAACTAGTGCCAGCACTCATATCTGTTGTAACAGTAGTGTAATTTAAAAAAAAAAAAAAAACTTTTTTGACTGTGAAACATCAGTCTGCTAGTGTACTCTAATTGCAGTTGCCTGCCTGCCAGCGTGTGTGCCAGGCCCACTTGCTAACTATTGCCACCACTCACATCTGTTGTAACAGTAGTGTAAATTTTTTTTTAAAAACTTTTAGACTGTGAAAAATCAGTCTGCTAATGTAATCTAATTGCAGTTGTCTGCCTGCCAGTGTGTGTGCCAGGCCCACATGCTAAGTGCCACCACTCATATCTGTTGTAACAGTAGTGTAAATGTTTTAAAAAAAAACTTTTTTGACTGTGAAACATCAGTCTGCTAGAGTAATCTAATTGCAGTTGCCTGCCTGCCAGTGTGTGTGCCAGGCCCACTTGCCAACTAGTGCCACCACTCATATCTGTTGTAACAGTAGTGTAATTTTTTAAAAAAAAAAAACCTTTTTTGACTGTGAAACATCAGTCTGCTAGTGTAATCTAATAGCAGTTGCCTGCCTGCCAGCGTGTGTGCCAGGCCCACTTGCCAACTAGTGCCAGCACTCATATCTGTTGTAACAGTAGTGTAATTTTTTTTTAAAAAAAACTTTTTTGACTGTGAAACATCAGTCTGCTAGTGTAATCTAATTGCAGTTGCCTGCCTGCCAGCGTGTGTGCCAGGCCCACTTGCTAACTATTGCCACCACTCACATCTGTTGTAACAGTAGTGTAAATTTTTTTAAAAAAACTTTTAGACTGTGAAAAATCAGTCTGCTAATGTAATCTAATTGCAGTTGTCTGCCTGCCAGCGTGTGTGCCAGGCCCACATGCTAAGTGCCACCACTCATATCTGTTGTAACAGTAGTGTAAATTTAAAAAAAAAAACGTTTTTTGACTGTGAAACATCAGTCTGCTAGTGTAATCTAATTGCAGTTGCCTGCCTGCCAGCGTGTGTGCCAGGCCCACTTGCCAACTAGTGCCACCACTCATATCTGTTGTAACAGTAGTGTAATTTTTTTAAAAAAAAACTTTTTTGACTGTGAAACATCAGTCTGCTAGTGTAATCTAATTGCAGTTGCCTGCCTGCCAGCGTGTGTGCCAGGCCCACTTGCCAACTAGTGCCACCACTCATATCTGTTGTAACAGTAGTGTAATTTTTTTAAAAAAAAACTTTTTTGACTGTGAAACATCAGTCTGCTAGTGTAATCTAATCGCAGTTGCCTCCTTGCCAGCGTGTGTGCCAGACCCACTTGCTAAGTGCCACCACTCATATCTGTTGTAACAGTAGTGTAAATTTTTTTAAAAAAAAACTTTTTTGACTGTGAAACATCAGTCTGCTAGAGTAATCTAATTGCAGTTGCCTGCCTGCCAGATTGTGTGCCAGGTCCATTTGCCAACTAGTGCCACCACTCATATCTGTTGTAGCAGTAGTGATTTTTTTTTTAAAAAAAACCTTTTTTGACTGTGAAACATCAGTCTGCTAGTGTAATCTAATTGCAGTTGCCTGCCTGCCAGTGTGTGTGCCAGGCCCACTTGCTAAGTGCCACCACTCATATCTGTTGTAACAGTAGTGTAAATGTTTTAAAAAAAAAACTTTTTTGACTGTGAAACATCAGTCTGCTAGAGTAATCTAATTGCAGTTGCCTGCCTGCCAGCGTGTGTGCCAGGCCCACTTGCCAACTAGTGCCACCACTCATATCTGTTGTAACAGTAGTGTAATTTTTTTTAAAAAAAACCTTTTTTGACTGTGAAACATCAGTCTGCTAGTGTAATCTAATAGCAGTTGCCTGCCTGCCAGCGTGTGTGCCAGGCCCACTTGCCAACTAGTGCCAGCACTCATATCTGGTGTAACAGTAGTGTAATTTTTTTTAAAAAAAACTTTTTTGACTGTGAAACATCAGTCTGCTAGTGTAATCTAATTGCAGTTGCCTGCCTGCCAGCGTGTGTGCCAGGCCCACTTGCTAACTATTGCCACCACTCACATCTGTTGTAACAGTAGTGTAAATTTTTTTTAAAAAACTTTTAGACAGTGAAAAATCAGTCTGCTAATGTAATCTAATCGCAGTTGTCTGCCTGCCAGCGTGTGGGCCAGGCCCACATGCTAAGTGCCACCACTCATATCTGTTGTAACAGTAGTGTAAATTTAAAAAACAAAACTTTTTTGACTGTGAAACATCAGTCTGCTAGTGTAATCTAATTGCAGTTGCCTGCCTGCCAGCGTGTGTGCCAGGCCCACTTGCCAACTAGTGCCATCACTCATATCTGTTGTAACAGTAGTGTAATTTTTTAAAAAAAAAACTTTATTGACTGTGAAACATCAGTCTGCTAGTGTAATCTAATAGCAGTTGCCTGCCTGCCAGCGTGTGTGCCAGGCCCACTTGCCAACTAGTGCCACCACTCATATCTGTTGTAACAGTAGTGTAAATTTTGTAAAAAAAAAACTTTTTTGACTGTGAAACATCAGTCTGCTAGTGTAATCTAATAGCAGTTGCCTGCCTGCCAGCGTGTGTGCCAGGCCCACTTGCCAACTAGTGCCACCACTCATATCTGTTGTAACAGTAGTGTAATTTTTGTTTTAAAAAACTTTTTTGACTGTGAAACATCCGTTTGCTAGTGTATTATAATTGCAGTTGCCTGTCTGCCAGCGTGTGTGCCAGTCCCACTTGCCAACTAGTGCCACCGCTCATATCTGTTGTAACAGTAGTGTAATTTTTTTAAAAAAAAACTTTTTTGACTGTGAAACATCAGTCTGCTAGTGTAATCTAATTGCAGTTGCCTGCCTGCCAGCATGTGTGCCAGGCTCACTTGCCAACTAGTGCCACCACTCATATCTGTTTTAACAGTAGTGTAAATTTAAAAAAAAAAAAACTTTTTTGACTGTGAAACATCAGTCTGCTAGTGTAATCTAATTGCAGCTGCCTGCCTGCTAGCATGTGTGCCAGGCCCACTTGCCAACTAGTGCCACCACTCATATCTGTTGTAACAGTAGTGTAAATGTTTTAAAAAAAAAACTTTTTTGACTGTGAAACATCAGTCTGCTAGAGTAATCTAATTGCAGTTGCCTGCCTGCCAGCGTGTGTGCCAGGCCCACTTGCCAACTAGTGCCACCACTCATATCTGTTGTAACAGTAGTGTAATTTTTTTTAAAAAAAACCTTTTTTGACTGTGAAACATCAGTCTGCTAGTGTAATCTAATAGCAGTTGCCTGCCTGCCAGCGTGTGTGCCAGGCCCACTTGCCAACTAGTGCCAGCACTCATATCTGGTGTAACAGTAGTGTAATTTTTTTTAAAAAAAACTTTTTTGACTGTGAAACATCAGTCTGCTAGTGTAATCTAATTGCAGTTGCCTGCCTGCCAGCGTGTGTGCCAGGCCCACTTGCTAACTATTGCCACCACTCACATCTGTTGTAACAGTAGTGTAAATTTTTTTTAAAAAACTTTTAGACAGTGAAAAATCAGTCTGCTAATGTAATCTAATTGCAGTTGTCTGACTGCCAGCGTGTGGGCCAGGCCCACATGCTAAGTGCCACCACTCATATCTGTTGTAACAGTAGTGTAAATTTAAAAAACAAAACTTTTTTGACTGTGAAACATCAGTCTGCTAGTGTAATCTAATTGCAGTTGCCTGCCTGCCAGCGTGTGTGCCAGGCCCACTTGCCAACTAGTGCCATCACTCATATCTGTTGTAACAGTAGTGTAATTTTTTAAAAAAAAAACTTTATTGACTGTGAAACATCAGTCTGCTAGTGTAATCTAATAGCAGTTGCCTGCCTGCCAGCGTGTGTGCCAGGCCCACTTGCCAACTAGTGCCACCACTCATATCTGTTGTAACAGTAGTGTAAATTTTGTAAAAAAAAAACTTTTTTGACTGTGAAACATCAGTCTGCTAGTGTAATCTAATAGCAGTTGCCTGCCTGCCAGCGTGTGTGCCAGGCCCACTTGCCAACTAGTGCCACCACTCATATCTGTTGTAACAGTAGTGTAATTTTTGTTTTAAAAAACTTTTTTGACTGTGAAACATCCGTTTGCTAGTGTATTATAATTGCAGTTGCCTGTCTGCCAGCGTGTGTGCCAGTCCCACTTGCCAACTAGTGCCACCGCTCATATCTGTTGTAACAGTAGTGTAATTTTTTTAAAAAAAACTTTTTTGACTGTGAAACATCAGTCTGCTAGTGTAATCTAATTGCAGTTGCCTGCCTGCCAGCATGTGTGCCAGGCTCACTTGCCAACTAGTGCCACCACTCATATCTGTTTTAACAGTAGTGTAAATTTAAAAAAAAAAAAACTTTTTTGACTGTGAAACATCAGTCTGCTAGTGTAATCTAATTGCAGCTGCCTGCCTGCTAGCATGTGTGCCAGGCCCACTTGCCAACTAGTGCCACCACTCATATCTGTTGTAACAGTAGTGTAAATTTAAAAAAAAAAATTGACTGTGAAACATCAGTCTGCTAGTGTAATCTAATAGAATTTGCCTGCCTGCCAGAGTGTGTGCCAGGCCCTCTTGCCAACTAGTGCCACCACTCATATCTGTTGTAACAGTAGTGTAAATTTTTTAAAAAAAACTTTTTTGACTGTGAAACATCAGTCTGCTAGTGTAATCTAATTGCAGTTGCCTGCCTAACAGAGTGTGTGCCAGGCCTACTTGCTAAGTGCAACCACTCATATCTGTTGTAACAGTAGTGTAAATTAAAAAAAAAAAAAAACTTTTTTGACTGTGAAACATCAGTCTGCTAATGTGATCTAATTGCAGTTGCCTGCCTGCCAGCATGTGTGCCAGGCTCACTTGCCAACTAGTGCGACCAATCATATCTGTTGTAACAGTAGTGTAAATTTTTTTTTTTACTGTGAAACATCAGTCTGCTAGTGTAATCTAATAGCAGTTGCCTGCCTGCCAGTGTGTGTGCCAGGCCCACTTGCCAACTAGTGCCACCACTCATATCTTTTGTAACAGTAGTGTAATTTTTTTTTAAAATAACATTTTTGACTGTGAAACATCAGTCTGCTAGTGTAATCTAATTTCAGTAGCCTGCCTGCCAGCGTGTGTGCCAGGCCCACTTGCCAACTAGTTCCACCACTCATATTTGTTGTACCAGTAGTGTAAATTTTGTAAAAAAAACCTTTTTTGTCTGTGAAACATCAGTCTGCTAGTGTAATCTAATAGCAGTTGCCTGCCTGCCAGCGTGTGTGCCAGGCCCACTTGCCAACTAGTGCCAGCACTCATATCTGTTGTAACAGTAGTGTAATTTAAAAAAAAAAAAAAACTTTTTTGACTGTGAAACATCAGTCTGCTAGTGTACTCTAATTGCAGTTGCCTGCCTGCCAGCGTGTGTGCCAGGCCCACTTGCTAACTATTGCCACCACTCACATCTGTTGTAACAGTAGTGTAAATTTTTTTTTAAAAACTTTTAGACTGTGAAAAATCAGTCTGCTAATGTAATCTAATTGCAGTTGTCTGCCTGCCAGTGTGTGTGCCAGGCCCACATGCTAAGTGCCACCACTCATATCTGTTGTAACAGTAGTGTAAATGTTTTAAAAAAAAACTTTTTTGACTGTGAAACATCAGTCTGCTAGAGTAATCTAATTGCAGTTGCCTGCCTGCCAGTGTGTGTGCCAGGCCCACTTGCCAACTAGTGCCACCACTCATATCTGTTGTAACAGTAGTGTAATTTTTTTTAAAAAAAAACCTTTTTTGACTGTGAAACATCAGTCTGCTAGTGTAATCTAATAGCAGTTGCCTGCCTGCCAGCGTGTGTGCCAGGCCCACTTGCCAACTAGTGCCAGCACTCATATCTGTTGTAACAGTAGTGTAATTTTTTTTTTAAAAAAACTTTTTTGACTGTGAAACATCAGTCTGCTAGTGTAATCTAATTGCAATTGCCTGCCTGCCAGCGTGTGTGCCAGGCCCACTTGCTAACTATTGCCACCACTCACATCTGTTGTAACAGTAGTGTAAATTTTTTTAAAAAAACTTTTAGACTGTGAAAAATCAGTCTGCTAATGTAATCTAATTGCAGTTGTCTGCCTGCCAGCGTGTGTGCCAGGCCCACATGCTAAGTGCCACCACTCATATCTGTTGTAACAGTAGTGTAAATTTAAAAAAAAAAACTTTTTTGACTGTGAAACATCAGTCTGCTAGTGTAATCTAATTGCAGTTGCCTGCCTGCCAGCGTGTGTGCCAGGCCCACTTGCCAACTAGTGCCACCACTCATATCTGTTGTAACAGTAGTGTAATTTTTTTAAAAAAAAACTTTTTTGACTGTGCAACATCAGTCTGCTAGTGTAATCTAATCGCAGTTGCCTCCTTGCCAGCGTGTGTGCCAGACCCACTTGCTAAGTGCCACCACTCATATCTGTTGTAACAGTAGTGTAAATTTTTAAAAAAAAAACTTTTTTGACTGTGAAACATCAGTCTGCTAGAGTAATCTAATTGCAGTTGCCTGCCTGCCAGATTGTGTGCCAGGCCCATTTGCCAACTAGTGCCACCACTCATATCTGTTGTAACAGTAGTGAATTTTTTTTTAAAAAAAACCTTTTTTGACTGTGAAACATCAGTCTGCTAGTGTAATCTAATTGCAGTTGCCTGCCTGCCAGTGTGTGTGCCAGGCCCACTTGCTAAGTGCCACCACTCATATCTGTTGTAACAGTAGTGTAAATGTTTTAAAAAAAAAACTTTTTTGACTGTGAAACATCAGTCTGCTAGAGTAATCTAATTGCAGTTGCCTGCCTGCCAGCGTGTGTGCCAGGCCCACTTGCCAACTAGTGCCACCACTCATATCTGTTGTAACAGTAGTGTAATTTTTTTTTAAAAAAAACCTTTTTTGACTGTGAAACATCAGTCTGCTAGTGTAATCTAATAGCAGTTGCCTGCCTGCCAGCATGTGTGCCAGGCCCACTTGCCAACTAGTGCCAGCACTCATATCTGTTGTAACAGTAGTGTAATTTTTTTAAAAAAAAACTTTTTTGACTGTGAAACATCAGTCTGCTAGTGTAATCTAATTGCAGTTGCCTGCCTGCCAGCGTGTGTGCCAGGCCCACTTGCTAACTATTGCCACCACTCACATCTGTTGTAACAGTAGTGTAAAATTTTTTAAAAAAACTTTTAGACAGTGAAAAATCAGTCTGCTAATGTAATCTAATTGCAGTTGTCTGCCTGCCAGCGTGTGGGCCAGGCCCACATGCTAAGTGCCACCACTCATATCTGTTGTAACAGTAGTGTAAATTTAAAAAACAAAACTTTTTTGACTGTGAAACATCAGTCTGCTAGTGTAATCTAATTGCAGTTGCCTGCCTGCCAGCGTGTGTGCCAGGCCCACTTGCCAACTAGTGCCATCACTCATATCTGTTGTAACAGTAGTGTAATTTTTTAAAAAAAAAACTTTATTGACTGTGAAACATCAGTCTGCTAGTGTAATCTAATTGCAGTTGCCTCCTTGCCAGCGTGTGTGCCAGACCCACTTGCTAAGTGCCACCACTCATATCTGTTGTAACAGTAGTGTAAATTTTTTAAAAAAAAACTTTTTTGACTGTGAAACATCAGTCTGCTAGTGTAATCTAATAGCAGTTGCCTGCCTGCCTGCCAGCGTGTGTGCCAGGCCCACTTACCAACTAGTGCCACCATTCATATCTGTTGTAACAGTAGTGTAAATTTAAAAAAAAAAAACTTTTTTCACTGTGAAACATCAGTCTGCTAGTGTAATCTAATTGCAGTTGCCTGCCTGTCAGCATGTGTGCCAGGCCCACTTGTCAACTTGTGCCACCACTCATATCTGTTGTAACAGTAGTGTAATTTTTTTTTGACTGTGAAACATCAGTCTGCTAGTGTAATCTAATAGCAGTTGCCTGCCTGCCAGAGTGTGTGCCAGGCCCTCTTGCCAACTAGTGCCACCACTCATATCTGTTGTAACAGTAGTGTAATTTTTTTTTAAAAAAACTTTTTTGACTGTAACACATCAGTCTGCTAGTGTAATCTAATTGCAGTTGCATGCCTAACAGAGTGTGTGCCAGGCCCACTTGCTAAGTGCAACAACTCATATCTGTTGTAACAGTAGTGTAAATTAAAAAATAAAAAACTTTTTTGACTGTGAAACATCAGTCTGCTAGTGTAATCTAATAGCAGTTGCCTGCCTGCCAGTGTGTGTGCCAGGCCCACTTGCCAACTAGTGCCACCACTTATATCTGTTGTAACAGTAGTGTAATTTTTTTTTAAAATAACTTTGTTGACTGTGAAACATCAGTCTGCTAGTGTAATCTAATAGCAGTTGCCTGCCTGCCAGTGTATGTGCCAGGCCCACTTGCCAACTAGTGCCACCACTCATATCTTTTGTAACAGTAGTGTAAATTTTTTTTAAAATAACATTTTTGACTGTGAAACATCAGTCTGCTAGTGTAATCTAATTTCAGTAGCCTGCCTGCCAGCGTGTGTGCCAGGCCCACTTGCCAACTAGTTCCACCACTCATATTTGTTGTACCAGTAGTGTATATTTTGTAAAAAAAAACCTTTTTTGACTGTGAAACATCAGTCGGCTAGTGTAATCTAATAGCATTTGCCTGCCTGCCAGCGTGTGTGCCAGGCCCACTTGCCAACTTGTGCCAGCACTCATATCTGTTGTAACAGTAGTGTAATTTAAAAAAAAAAAAACTTTTTTGACTGTGAAACATCAGTCTGCTAGTGTACTCTAATTGCAGTTGCCTGCCTACCAGCGTGTGTGCCAGGCCCACTTGCTAACTATTGCCACCACTCACATCTGTTGTAACAGTAGTGTAAATTTTTTTTAAAAAACTTTTAGACTGTTAAAAATCAGTCTGCTAATGTAATCTAATTGCAGTTGTCTGCCTGCCAGTGTGTGTGCCAGGCCCACATGCTAAGTGCCACCACTCATATCTGTTGTAACAGTAGTGTAAATTTAAAAAAAAAAACTTTTTTGACTGTGAAACATCAGTCTGCTAGTGTAATCTAATTGCAGTTGCCTGCCTGCCAGCGTGTGTGCCAGGCCCACTTGCCAACTAGTGCCACCACTCATATCTGTTATAACAGTAGTGTAATTTTTTTAAAAAAAAAAACTTTTTTGACTGTGAAACATCAGTCTGCTAGTGTAATCTAATTGCAGTTGCCTCCCTGCCAGCATGTGTGCCAGGCCCACTTGCTAAGTGCCACCACTCATATCTGTTGTAACAGTAGTGTAAATGTTTTAAAAAAAAAACTTTTTTGACTGTGAAACATCAGTCTGCTAGAGTAATCTAATTGCAGTTGCCTGCCTGCCAGCGTGTGTGCCAGGCCCACTTGCCAACTAGTGCCACCACTCATATCTGTTGTAACAGTAGTGTAAATTTAAAAAATATATATTTTTTTGACTGTGAAACATCAGTCTGCTAGTGTAATCTAATAGCAGTTGCCTTCTTGCCAGCGTGTGTGCCAGGCCCACATGCAAACTAGTGCCACCACTCATATCTGTTGTAACAGTAGTGTAATTTAAAAAAAAAAAAAAAAAACGTTTTTGACTGTGAAACATCAGTCTGCTAGTGTAATCTAATTGCAGTTGCCTCCCTGCCAGCGTGTGTGCCAGGCCCACTTGCTAAGTGCCACCACTCATATCTGTTGTAACAGTAGTGTAAATTTTGTAAAAAAAAACTTTTTTGACTGTGAAACATCAGTCTGCTAGTGTAATCTAATAGCAGTTGCCTGCCTGCCAGCGTGTGTGCCAGGCCCACTTGCCAACTAGTGCCACCACTCATATCTGTTGTAACAGTAGTGTAATTTTTGTTTTAAAAAACTTTTTTGACTGTGAAACATCAGTCTGCTAGTGTATTATAATTGCAGTTGCCTGTCTGCCAGCGTGTGTGCCAGTCCCACTTGCCAACTAGTGCCACCACTCATATCTGTTGTAACAGTAGTGTAAATATTTTTTAAAAAAACCTTTTTGACTGTGAAACATCAGTTTGCTAGTGTAATCTAATTGCAGTTGCCTGCCTGCTAGCATGTGTGCCAGGCTCACTTGCCAACTAGTGCCACCACTCATATCTGTTGTAACAGTAGTGTAAATTTAAAAAAAAAAAACTTTTTTGACTGTGAAACATCAGTCTGCTAGTGTAATCTAATTGCAGTTGCCTGCCTGCTAGCATGTGTGCCAGGCCCACTTGCCAACTAGTGCCACCACTCATATCTGTTGTAACAGTAGTGTAAATTTAAAAAAAAAAAATTGACTGTGAAACATCAGTCTGCTAGTGTAATCTAATAGAATTTGCCTGCCTGCCAGAGTGTGTGCCAGGCCCTCTTGCCAACTAGTACCACCACTCATATCTGTTGTAACAGTAGTGTAAATTTTTTTTAAAAACTTTTTTGACTGTGAAACATCAGTCTGCTAGTGTAATCTAATTGCAGTTGCACGCCTAACAGAGTGTGTGCCAGGCCTACTTGCTAAGTGCAACCACTCATATCTGTTGTAACAGTAGTGTAAATTAAAAAAAAAAAAAAAACTTTTTTGACTGTGAAACATCAGTCTGCTAATGTAATCTAATTGCAGTTGCCTGCCTGCCAGCATGTGTGCCAGGCTCACTTGCCAACTAGTGCGACCACTCATATCTGTTGTAACAGTAGTGTAATTTTTTTTTTAATTTTTTTTTTGACTGTGAAACATCAGTCTGCTAGTGTAATCTAATAGCAGTTGCCTGCCTGCCAGTGTATGTGCCAGGCCCACTTGCCAACTAGTGCCACCACTCATATCTTTTGTAACAGTAGTGTAAATTTTTTTAAAATAACATTTTTGACTGTGAAACATCAGTCTGCTAGTGTAATCTAATTTCAGTAGCCTGCCTGCCAGCGTGTGTGCCAGGCCCACTTGCCAACTAGTTCCACCACTCATATTTGTTGTACCAGTAGTGTAAATTTTGTAAAAAAAACCTTTTTTGACTGTGAAACATCAGTCTGCTAGTGTAATCTAATAGCAGTTGCCTGCCTGCCAGCGTGTGTGCCAGGCCCACTTGCCAACTAGTGCCAGCACTCATATCTGTTGTAACAGTAGTGTAATTTAAAAAAAAACAAACTTTTTTGACTGTGAAACATCAGTCTGCTAGTGTACTCTAATTGCAGTTGCCTGCCTGCCAGCGTGTGTGCCAGGCCCACTTGCTAACTATTGCCACCACTCACATCTGTTGTAACAGTAGTGTAAATTTTTTTTTAAAAACTTTTAGACTGTGAAAAATCAGTCTGCTAATGTAATCTAATTGCAGTTGTCTGCCTGCCAGCATGTGTGCCAGGCTCACTTGCCAACTAGTGCGACCACTCATATCTGTTGTAACAGTAGTGTAATTTTTTTTAAAAAAATTTTTTTGACTGTGAAACATCAGTCTGCTAGTGTAATCTAATAGCAGTTGCCTGCCTGCCAGTGTATGTGCCAGGCCCACTTGCCAACTAGTGCCACCACTCATATCTTTTGTAACAGTAGTGTAAATTTTTTTTAAAATAACATTTTTGACTGTGAAACATCAGTCTGCTAGTGTAATCTAATTTCAGTAGCCTGCCTGCCAGCGTGTGTGCCAGGCCCACTTGCCAACTAGTTCCACCACTCATATTTGTTGTACCAGTAGTGTAAATTTTGTAAAAAAAACCTTTTTTGACTGTGAAACATCAGTCTGCTAGTGTAATCTAATAGCATTTGCCTGCCTGCCAGCGTGTGTGCCAGGCCCACTTGCCAACTTGTGCCAGCACTCATATCTGTTGTAACAGTAGTGTAATTTAAAAAAAAAAAAACTTTTTTGACTGTGAAACATCAGTCTGCTAGTGTACTCTAATTGCAGTTGCCTGCCTACCAGCGTGTGTGCCAGGCCCACTTGCTAACTATTGCCACCACTCACATCTGTTGTAACAGTAGTGTAATTTTTTTTTAAAAAACTTTTAGACTGTTAAAAATCAGTCTGCTAATGTAATCTAATTGCAGTTGTCTGCCTGCCAGTGTGTGTGCCAGGCCCACATGCTAAGTGCCACCACTCATATCTGTTGTAACAGTAGTGTAAATTTAAAAAAAAAAACTTTTTTGACTGTGAAACATCAGTCTGCTAGTGTAATCTAATTGCAGTTGCCTGCCTGCCAGCGTGTGTGCCAGGCCCACTTGCCAACTAGTGCCACCACTCATATCTGTTATAACAGTAGTGTAATTTTTTTAAAAAAAAAAACTTTTTTGACTGTGAAACATCAGTCTGCTAGTGTAATCTAATTGCAGTTGCCTCCCTGCCAGCATGTGTGCCAGGCCCACTTGCTAAGTGCCACCACTCATATCTGTTGTAACAGTAGTGTAAATGTTTTAAAAAAAAAACTTTTTTGACTGTGAAACATCAGTCTGCTAGAGTAATCTAATTGCAGTTGCCTGCCTGCCAGCGTGTGTGCCAGGCCCACTTGCCAACTAGTGCCACCACTCATATCTGTTGTAACAGTAGTGTAAATTTAAAAAATATATATTTTTTTGACTGTGAAACATCAGTCTGCTAGTGTAATCTAATAGCAGTTGCCTTCTTGCCAGCGTGTGTGCCAGGCCCACATGCAAACTAGTGCCACCACTCATATCTGTTGTAACAGTAGTGTAATTTAAAAAAAAAAAAAAAAACGTTTTTGACTGTGAAACATCAGTCTGCTAGTGTAATCTAATTGCAGTTGCCTCCCTGCCAGCGTGTGTGCCAGGCCCACTTGCTAAGTGCCACCACTCATATCTGTTGTAACAGTAGTGTAAATTTTGTAAAAAAAAACTTTTTTGACTGTGAAACATCAGTCTGCTAGTGTAATCTAATAGCAGTTGCCTGCCTGCCAGCGTGTGTGCCAGGCCCACTTGCCAACTAGTGCCACCACTCATATCTGTTGTAACAGTAGTGTAATTTTTGTTTTAAAAAACTTTTTTGACTGTGAAACATCAGTCTGCTAGTGTATTATAATTGCAGTTGCCTGTCTGCCAGCGTGTGTGCCAGTCCCACTTGCCAACTAGTGCCACCACTCATATCTGTTGTAACAGTAGTGTAAATATTTTTTTAAAAAACCTTTTTGACTGTGAAACATCAGTTTGCTAGTGTAATCTAATTGCAGTTGCCTGCCTGCTAGCATGTGTGCCAGGCTCACTTGCCAACTAGTGCCACCACTCATATCTGTTGTAACAGTAGTGTAAATTTAAAAAAAAAAAACTTTTTTGACTGTGAAACATCAGTCTGCTAGTGTAATCTAATTGCAGTTGCCTGCCTGCTAGCATGTGTGCCAGGCCCACTTGCCAACTAGTGCCACCACTCATATCTGTTGTAACAGTAGTGTAAATTTAAAAAAAAAAAATTGACTGTGAAACATCAGTCTGCTAGTGTAATCTAATAGAATTTGCCTGCCTGCCAGAGTGTGTGCCAGGCCCTCTTGCCAACTAGTACCACCACTCATATCTGTTGTAACAGTAGTGTAAATTTTTTTAAAAAACTTTTTTGACTGTGAAACATCAGTCTGCTAGTGTAATCTAATTGCAGTTGCACGCCTAACAGAGTGTGTGCCAGGCCTACTTGCTAAGTGCAACCACTCATATCTGTTGTAACAGTAGTGTAAATTAAAAAAAAAAAAAACTTTTTTGACTGTGAAACATCAGTGTGCTAATGTAATCTAATTGCAGTTGCCTGCCTGCCAGCATGTGTGCCAGGCTCACTTGCCAACTAGTGCGACCACTCATATCTGTTGTAACAGTAGTGTAATTTTTTTTTTAATTTTTTTTTTGACTGTGAAACATCAGTCTGCTAGTGTAATCTAATAGCAGTTGCCTGCCTGCCAGTGTATGTGCCAGGCCCACTTGCCAACTAGTGCCACCACTCATATCTTTTGTAACAGTAGTGTAAATTTTTTTTAAAATAACATTTTTGACTGTGAAACATCAGTCTGCTAGTGTAATCTAATTTCAGTAGCCTGCCTGCCAGCGTGTGTGCCAGGCCCACTTGCCAACTAGTTCCACCACTCATATTTGTTGTACCAGTAGTGTAAATTTTGTAAAAAAAAACTTTTTTGACTGTGAAACATCAGTCTGCTAGTGTAATCTAATAGCAGTTGCCTGCCTGCCAGCGTGTGTGCCAGGCCCACTTGCCAACTAGTGCCAGCACTCATATCTGTTGTAACAGTAGTGTAATTTAAAAAAAAAAAAACTTTTTTGACTGTGAAACATCAGTCTGCTAGTGTACTCTAATTGCAGTTGCCTGCCTGCCAGCGTGTGTGCCAGGCCCACTTGCTAACTATTGCCACCACTCACATCTGTTGTAACAGTAGTGTAAATTTTTTTTTAAAAACTTTTAGACTGTGAAAAATCAGTCTGCTAATGTAATCTAATTGCAGTTGTCTGCCTGCCAGCATGTGTGCCAGGCTCACTTGCCAACTAGTGCGACCACTCATATCTGTTGTAACAGTAGTGTAATTTTTTTTAAAAAAAATTTTTTGACTGTGAAACATCAGTCTGCTAGTGTAATCTAATAGCAGTTGCCTGCCTGCCAGTGTATGTGCCAGGCCCACTTGCCAACTAGTGCCACCACTCATATTTGTTGTACCAGTAGTGTAAATTTTGTAAAAAAAACCTTTTTTGACTGTGAAACATCAGTCTGCTAGTGTAATCTAATAGCATTTGCCTGCCTGCCAGTGTGTGTGCCAGGCCCACTTGCCAACTTGTGCCAGCACTCATATCTGTTGTAACAGTAGTGTAATTTAAAAAAAAAAAAAACTTTTTTGACTGTGAAACATCAGTCTGCTAGTGTACTCTAATTGCAGTTGCCTGCCTACCAGCGTGTGTGCCAGGCCCACTTGCTAACTATTGCCACCACTCACATCTGTTGTAACAGTAGTGTAAATTTTTTTTAAAAAACTTTTAGACTGTTAAAAATCAGTCTGCTAATGTAATCTAATTGCAGTTGTCTGCCTGCCAGTGTGTGTGCCAGGCCCACATGCTAAGTGCCACCACTCATATCTGTTGTAACAGTAGTGTAAATTTAAAAAAAAAAACTTTTTTGACTGTGAAACATCAGTCTGCTAGTGTAATCTAATTGCAGTTGCCTGCCTGCCAGCGTGTGTGCCAGGCCCACTTGCCAACTAGTGCCACCACTCATATCTGTTATAACAGTAGTGTAATTTTTAAAAAAAAAAAAACTTTTTTGACTGTGAAACATCAGTCTGCTAGTGTAATCTAATTGCAGTAGCCTCCCTGCCAGCATGTGTGCCAGGCCCACTTGCTAAGTGCCACCACTCATATCTGTTGTAACAGTAGTGTAAATGTTTTAAAAAAAAAACTTTTTTGACTGTGAAACATCAGTCTGCTAGAGTAATCTAATTGCAGTTGCCTGCCTGCCAGCGTGTGTGCCAGGCCCACTTGCCAACTAGTGCCACCACTCATATCTGTTGTAACAGTAGTGTAATTTTTTTTTAAAAAAAACTTTTTTGACTGTGAAACATCAGTCTGCTAGTGTAATCTAATAGCAGTTGCCTGCCAGCGTATGTGCCAGGCCCACTTGCCAACTAGTGCCAGCATTCATATCTGTTGTAACAGTTGTGTAATTTTTTTAAAAAAAAAACTTTTTTGACTGTGAAACATCAGTCTGCTAGTGTAATCTAATTGCAGTTGCCTGCCTGCCAGCGTGTGTGCCAGGCCCACTTGCTAACTATTGCCACCACTCACATCTGTTGTAACAGTAGTGTAAATTTTTTTAAAAAAACTTTTAGACTGTGAAAAATCAGTCTGCTAATGTAATCTAATTGCAGTTGTCTGCCTGCCAGCGTGTGTGCCAGGCCCACTTGCTAAGTGCCACCACTCATATCTGTTGTAACAGTAGTGTACATTTTTAAAAAAAAAACTTTTTTGACTGTGAAACATCAGTCTGCTAGAGTAATTTAATTGCAGTTGCCTGCCTGCCAGCTTGTGTGCCAGGCCCATTTGCCAACTAGTGCCACCACTCATATCTGTTGTAACAGTAGTGAATTTAAAAAAAAAAAAAAAACTTTTTTGACTGTGAAACATCAGTCTGCTAGTGTAATCTAATAGCAGTTGCCTGCCTGCCAGCGTGTGTGCCAGGCCCACTTGCCAACTAGTGCCAGCACTCATATCTGTTGTAACAGTAGTGTAATTTTTTTTTTAAAAAAAACTTTTTTGACTGTGAAACATCAGTCTGCTAGTGTAATCTAATTGCAGTTGCCTGCCTGCCAGCGTGTGTGCCAGGCCCACTTGCTAACTATTGCCACCACTCACATCTGTTGTAACAGTAGTGTAAATTTTTTTAAAAAAACTTTTAGACTGTGAAAAATCAGTCTGCTAATGTAATCTAATTGCAGTTGTCTGCCTGCCAGCGTGTGTGCCAGGCCCACTTGCTAAGTGCCACCACTCATATCTGTTGTAACAGTAGTGTAAATTTTTTAAAAAAAAACTTTTTTGACTGTGAAACATCAGTCTGCTAGAGTAATTTAATTGCAGTTGCCTGCCTGCCAGCTTGTGTGCCAGGCCCATTTGCCAACTAGTGCCACCACTCATATCTGTTGTAACAGTAGTGAATTTAAAAAAAAAAAAAAACTTTTTTGACTGTGAAACATCAGTCTGCTAGTGTAATCTAATTGCAGTTGCCTGCCTGCCAGTGTGTGTGCCAGGCCCACTTGCTAAGTGCCACCACTCATATCTGTGTTAACAGTAGTGTAAATTTTGTAAAAAAAAAAATTTTTTGACTGTGAAACATCAGTCTGCTAGTGTAATCTAATTGCAGTTGCCTGCCTGCCAGGATGTGTGCCAGGCCCACTTGTCAACTTGTGCCACCACTCATATCTGTTGTTACAGTAGTGTAAATTTTTTTTTAAAAAAATGTGACTGTGAAACATCAGTCTGCTAGTGTAATCTAATAGCAGTTGCCTGCCTGCCAGAGTATTTGCCAGGCCCTCTTGCCAACTAGTGCCACCACTCATATCTGTTGTAACAGTAGTGTAATTTTTTTTAAAAAAACTTTTTTGACTGTGACACATCAGTCTGCTAGTGTAATCTAATTGCAGTTGCCTGCCTGCCAGCGTGTGTGCCAGGCCCACTTGCCAACTAGTGCCACCACTCATATCTGTTGTAACAGTAGTGTAATTTTTTTTTAAAAAAAACTTTTTTGACTGTGAAACATCAGTCTGCTAGTGTAATCTAATAGCAGTTGCCTGCCAGCGTATGTGCCAGGCCCACTTGCCAACTAGTGCCAGCATTCATATCTGTTGTAACAGTAGTGTAATTTTTTTTAAAAAAAAACTTTTTTGACTGTGAAACATCAGTCTGCTAGTGTAATCTAATTGCAGTTGCCTGCCTGCCAGCGTGTGTGCCAGGCCCACTTGCTAATTATTGCCACCACTCACATCTGTTGTAACAGTAGTGTAAATTTTTTTTAAAAAAACTTTTAGACTGTGAAAAATCAGTCTGCTAATGTAATCTAATTGCAGTTGTCTGCCTGCCAGCGTGTGTGCCAGGCCCACATGCTAAGTGCCACCACTCATATCTGTTGTAACAGTAGTGTAAATTTTAAAAAAAAAAACTTTTTTGACTGTGAAACATCAGTCTGCTAGTGTAATCTAATTGCAGTTGCCTGCCTGCCAGCGTGTGTGCCAGGCCCACTTGCCAACTAGTGCCACCACTCATATCTGTTGTAACAGTAGTGTAATTTTTTTAAAAAAAAACGTTTTTGACTGTGAAACATCAGTCTGCTAGAGTAATCTAATTGCAGTTGCCTGCCTGCCAGCTTGTGTGCCAGGCCCATTTGCCAACTAGTGCCACCACTCATATCTGTTGTAACAGTAGTGAATTTAAAAAAAAAAAAAACTTTTTTGACTGTGAAACATCAGTCTGCTAGTGTAATCTAATTGCAGTTGCCTGCCTGCCAGTGTGTGTGCCAGGCCCACTTGCTAAGTGCCACCACTCATATCTGTTTTAACAGTAGTGTAAATTTTGTAAAAAAAAAAACTTTTTTGACTGTGAAACATCAGTCTGCTAGTGTAATCTAATTGCAGTTGCCTGCCTGCCAGGATGTGTGCCAGGCCCACTTGTCAACTTGTGCCACCACTCATATCTGTTGTTACAGTAGTGTAAATTTTTTTTAAAAAAAATGTGACTGTGAAACATCAGTCTGCTAGTGTAATCTAATAGCAGTTGCCTGCCTGCCAGAGTGTGTGCCAGGCCCTCTTGCCAACTAGTGCCACCACTCATATCTGTTGTAACAGTAGTGTCATTTTTTTAAAAAAAACTTTTTTGACTGTGACACATCAGTCTGCTAGTGTAATCTAATTGCAGTTGCCTGCCTAACAGAGTGTGTGTCAGGCCCACTTGCTAAGTGCAACAACTCATATCTGTTGTAACAGTAGTGTAAATTAAAAAATAAAAAACTTTTTTGACTGTGAAACATCAGTCTGCTAATGTAATCTAATTGCAGTTGCCTGCCTGCCAGCATGTGTGCCAGGCCCACTTGCCAACTAGTGCCACCACTCATATCTGTTGTAAGAGTAGTGCAAATTTTTTTAAAAAAACTTTTTTGACTGTGAAACATCAGTCTGCTAGTGTAATCTAATAGCAGTTGCCTTCTTGCCAGCGTGTGTGCCAGTCCCACTTGCCAACTAGTGCCACCACTCATATCTGTTGTAACAGTAGTGTAAATTTTTTTAAAAAAACTTCTTTGACTGTGAAACATCAGTCTGCTAGTGTAATCTAATTGGAGTTGCCTGCCTGCCAGCGTGTGTGCCAGTCCAACTTGCCAACTAGTGCCACCACTCATATCTGTTGTAACAGTAGTGTAATTTTTTAAAAACAAAACTTTTTTGACTGTGAAACATCAGTCTGCGAGTGTAATCTAATTTCAGTTGCCTGCCTGCCAGCGTGTGTGTGCCAGTCTCACTTGCCAACTAGTGCCACCACTCATATCTGTTGTAACAGTAGTGTAAATTTAAAAAAAAAAAAACTTTTTTGACTGTGAAACATCAGTCTGCTAGTGTAATCTAATTGCAGTTGCCTGCCTGCCAGCGTGTGTGCTAGGCCCACTTGCTAAGTGCCACCACTCATATCTGTTGTAACAGTAGTGTAAATTTAAAAAAAAAACTTTTTTGATTGTGAAACATCAGTCTGTTATTGTAATCTAATTGCAGTTGCCTGCCTGCCTGCCAGTGTGTGTGCCAGGCCCACTTGCCAACTAGTGCCACCACTCATATCTTTTGTAACAGTAGTGTAAATTTAAAAAATATATATATATTTTTTGACTGTGAAACATCAGTCTGCTAGTGTAATCTTATAGCAGTTGCCTGCCTGCCAACGTGTGTGCCAGGCCCACTTGCCAACTAGTGCCACCACTAATATCTGTTGTAACAGTAGTGTAAATTTAAAAAATATATTTTTTTTTGACTGTGAAACATCAGTCTGCTAGTGTAATCTAATAGCAGTTGCCTTCTTGCCAGCGTGTGTGCCAGGCCCACATGCAAACTAGTGCCACCACTCATATCTGTTGTAACAGTAGTGTAATTTAAAAAAAAAACGTTTTTGACTGTGAAACATCAGTCTGCTAGTGTAATCTAATTGCAGTTGCCTCCCTGCCAGCGTGTGTGCCAGGCCCACTTGCTAAGTGCCACCACTCATATCTGTTGTAACAGTAGTGTAAATTTTGTAAAAAAAAACTTTTTTGACTGTGAAACATCAGTCTGCTAGTGTAATCTAATAGCAGTTGCCTGCCTGCCAGTGTGTGTGCCAGGCCCACTTGCCAACTAGTGCCACCACTCATATCTGTTGTAACAGTGGTGTAATTTTTGTTTTAAAAAACTTTTTTGACTGTGAAACATCAGTCTGCTAGTGTATTATAATTGCAGTTGCCTGTCTGCCAGCGTGTGTGCCAGTCCCACTTGCCAACTAGTGCCACCACTCATATCTGTTGTAACAGTAGTGTAAATATTTTTTAAAAAAAACTTTTTGACTGTGAAACATCAGTTTGCTAGTGTAATCTAATTGCAGTTGCCTGCCTGCTAGCATGTGTGCCAGGCTCACTTGCCAACTAGTGCCACCACTCATATCTGTTGTAACAGTAGTGTAAATTTAAAAAAAAAAAACTTTTTTGACTGTGAAACATCAGTCTGCTAGTGTAATCTAATTGCAGTTGCCTGCCTGCTAGCATGTGTGCCAGGCCCACTTGCCAACTAGTGCCACCACTCATATCTGTTGTAACAGTAGTGTAAATTTAAAAAAAAAAAAATTGACTGTGAAACATCAGTCTGCTAGTGTAATCTAATAGAATTTGCCTGCCTGCCAGAGTGTGTGCCAAGCCCTCTTGCCAACTAGTACCACCACTCATATCTGTTGTAACAGTAGTGTAAATTTTAAAAAAAAAACTTTTTTGACTGTGAAACATCAGTCTGCTAGTGTAATCTAATTGCAGTTGCACGCCTAACAGAGTGTGTGCCAGGCCTACTTGCTAAGTGCAACCACTCATATCTGTTGTAACAGTAGTGTAAATTAAAAAAAAAAAATAACTTTTTTGACTGTGAAACATCAGTCTGCTAATGTAATCTAATTGCAGTTGCCTGCCTGCCAGCATGTCTGCTAGGCTCACTTGCCAACTAGTGCGACCACTCATATCTGTTGTAACAGTAGTGTAATTTTTTTTTTAATTTTTTTTTTGACTGTGAAACATCAGTCTGCTAGTGTAATCTAATAGCAGTTGCCTGCCTGCCAGTGTATGTGCCAGGCCCACTTGCCAACTAGTGCCACCACTCATATCTTTTGTAACAGTAGTGTAAATTTTTTTTAAAATAACATTTTTGACTGTGAAACATCAGTCTGCTAGTGTAATCTAATTTCAGTAGCCTGCCTGCCAGCGTGTGTGCCAGGCCCACTTGCCAACTAGTTCCACCACTCATATTTGTTGTACCAGTAGTGTAAATTTTGTAAAAAAAACCTTTTTTGACTGTGAAACATCAGTCTGCTAGTGTAATCTAATAGCAGTTGCCTGCCTGCCAGCGTGTGTGCCAGGCCCACTTGCCAACTAGTGCCAGCACTCATATCTGTTGTAACAGTAGTGTAATTTAAAAAAAAAAAAACTTTTTTGACTGTGAAACATCAGTCTGCTAGTGTACTCTAATTGCAGTTGCCTGCCTGCCAGCGTGTGTGCCAGGCCCACTTGCTAACTATTGCCACCACTCACATCTGTTGTAACAGTAGTGTAAAAATTTTTTTAAAAACTTTTAGACTGTGAAAAATCAGTCTGCTAATGTAATCTAATTGCAGTTGTCTGCCTGCCAGCATGTGTGCCAGGCTCACTTGCCAACTAGTGCGACCACTCATATCAGTTGTAACAGTAGTGTAATTTTTTTTTAAAAAAAATTTTTGACTGTGAAACATCAGTCTGCTAGTGTAATCTAATAGCAGTTGCCTGCCTGCCAGTGTATGTGCCAGGCCCACTTGCCAACTAGTTCCACCACTCATATTTGTTGTACCAGTAGTGTAAATTTTGTAAAAAAAACCTTTTTTGACTGTGAAACATCAGTCTGCTAGTGTAATCTAATAGCATTTGCCTGCCTGCCAGCGTGTGTGCCAGGCCCACTTGCCAACTTGTGCCAGCACTCATATCTGTTGTAACAGTAGTGTAATTTAAAAAAAAAAACTTTTTTGACTGTGAAACATCAGTCTGCTAGTGTACTCTAATTGAAGTTGCCTGCCTACCAGCGTGTGTGCCAGGCCCACTTGCTAACTATTGCCACCACTCACATCTGTTGTAACAGTAGTGTAAATTTTTTTAAAAAAACTTTTAGACTGTGAAAAATCAGTCTGCTAATGTAATCTAATTGCAGTTGTCTGCCTGCCAGTGTGTGTGCCAGGCCCACATGCTAAGTGCCACCACTCATATCTGTTGTAACAGTAGTGTAAATTTAAAAAAAAAAACTTTTTTGACTGTGAAACATCAGTCTGCTAGTGTAATCTAATTGCAGTTGCCTGCCTGCCAGCGTGTGTGCCAGGCCCACTTGCCAACTAGTGCCACCACTCATATCTGTTATAACAGTAGTGTAATTTTTTTTTAAAAAAAACTTTTTTGACTGTGAAACATCAGTCTGCTAGTGTAATCTAATTGCAGTTGCCTCCCTGCCAGCATGTGTGCCAGGCCCACTTGCTAAGTGCCACCACTCATATCTGTTGTAACAGTAGTGTAAATGTTTTAAAAAAAAAAACTTTTTTGACTGTGAAACATCAGTCTGCTAGAGTAATCTAATTGCAGTTGCCTGCCTGCCAGCGTGTGTGCCAGGCCCACTTGCCAACTAGTGCCACCACTCATATCTGTTGTAACAGTAGTGTAATTTTTTTTAAAAAAAAACTTTTTTGACTGTGAAACATCAGTCTGCTAGTGTAATCTAATAGCAGTTGCCTGCCAGCGTATGTGCCAGGCCCACTTGCCAACTAGTGCCAGCATTCATATCTGTTGTAACAGTAGTGTAATTTTTTTTTAAAAAAAACTTTTTTGACTGTGAAACATCAGTCTGCTAGTGTAATCTAATTGCAGTTGCCTGCCTGCCAGCGTGTGTGCCAGGCCCACTTGCTAACTATTGCCACCACTCACATCTGTTGTAACAGTAGTGTAAATTTTTTTTAAAAAACTTTTAGACTGTGAAAAATCAGTCTGCTAATGTAATCTAATTGCAGTTGTCTGCCTGCCAGCGTGTGTGCCAGGCCCACATGCTAAGTGCCACCACTCATATCTGTTGTAACAGTAGTGTAAATTTAAAAAAAAAAAACTTTTTTGACTGTGAAACATCAGTCTGCTAGTGTAATCTAATTGCAGTTGCCTGCCTGCCAGCGTGTGTGCCAGGCCCACTTGCCAACTAGTGCCACCACTCATATCTGTTGTAACAGTAGTGTAATTTTTTAAAAAAAAAACGTTTTTGACTGTGAAACATCAGTCTGCTAGAGTAATCTAATTGCAGTTGCCTCCTTGCCAGGGTGTGTGCCAGACCCACTTGCTAAATGCCACCACTCATATCTGTTGTAACAGTAGTGTAAATTTTTAAAAAAAAAACTTTTTTGACTGTGAAACATCAGTCTGCTAGAGTAATCTAATTGCAGTTGCCTGCCTGCCAGCTTGTGTGCCAGGCCCATTTGCCAACTAGTGCCACCACTCATATCTGTTGTAACAGTAGTGAATTTAAAAAAAAAAAAAAACTTTTTTGACTGTGAAACATCAGTCTGCTAGTGTAATCTAATTGCAGTTGCCTGCCTGCCAGTGTGTGTGCCAGGCCCACTTGCTAAGTGCCACCACTCATATCTGTTTTAACAGTAGTGTAAATTTTGTAAAAAAAAAACTTTTTTGACTGTGAAACATCAGTCTGCTAGTGTAATCTAATTGCAGTTGCCTGCCTGCCAGGATGTGTGCCAGGCCCACTTGTCAACTTGTGCCACCACTCATATCTGTTGTTACAGTAGTGTAAATTTTTTTTAAAAAAAATGTGACTGTGAAACATCAGTCTGCTAGTGTAATCTAATAGCAGTTGCCTGCCTGCCAGAGTGTTTGCCAGGCCCTCTTGCCAACTAGTGCCACCACTCATATCTGTTGTAACAGTAGTGTAATTTTTTAAAAAAAAAACTTTTTTGACTGTGACACATCAGTCTGCTAGTGTAATCTAATTGCAGTTGCCTGCCTGCCAGCGTGTGTGCCAGGCCCACTTGCCAACTAGTGCCACCACTCATATCTGTTGTAACAGTAGTGTAATTTTTTTTTAAAAAAAAACTTTTTTGACTGTGAAACATCAGTCTGCTAGTGTAATCTAATAGCAGTTGCCTGCCAGCGTATGTGCCAGGCCCACTTGCCAACTAGTGCCAGCATTCATATCTGTTGTAACAGTAGTGTAATTTTTTTAAAAAAAAAAACTTTTTTGACTGTGAAACATCAGTCTGCTAGTGTAATCTAATTGCAGTTGCCTGCCTGCCAATCGTGTGTGCCAGGCCCACTTGCTAACTATTGCCACCACTCACATCTGTTGTAACAGTAGTGTAAATTTTTTTTAAAAAACTTTTAGACTGTGAAAAATCAGTCTGCTAATGTAATCTAATTGCAGTTGTCTGCCTGCCAGCGTGTGTGCCAGGCCCACATGCTAAGTGCCACCACTCATATCTGTTGTAACAGTAGTGTAAATTTAAAAAAAAAAAACTTTTTTGACTGTGAAACATCAGTCTGCTAGTGTAATCTAATTGCAGTTGCCTGCCTGCCAGCGTGTGTGCCAGGCCCACTTGCCAACTAGTGCCACCACTCATATCTGTTGTAACAGTAGTGTAATTTTTTAAAAAAAAAACGTTTTTGACTGTGAAACATCAGTCTGCTAGAGTAATCTAATTGCAGTTGCCTCCTTGCCAGGGTGTGTGCCAGACCCACTTGCTAAGTGCCACCACTCATATCTGTTGTAACAGTAGTGTAAATTTTTTAAAAAAAAACTTTTTTGACTGTGAAACATCAGTCTGCTAGAGTAATCTAATTGCAGTTGCCTGCCTGCCAGCTTGTGTGCCAGGCCCATTTGCCAACTAGTGCCACCACTCATATCTGTTGTAACAGTAGTGAATTTAAAAAAAAAAAAAAACTTTTTTGACTGTGAAACATCAGTCTGCTAGTGTAATCTAATTGCAGTTGCCTGCCTGCCAGTGTGTGTGCCAGGCCCACTTGCTAAGTGCCACCACTCATATCTGTTTTAACAGTAGTGTAAATTTTGTAAAAAAAAAACTTTTTTGACTGTGAAACATCAGTCTGCTAGTGTAATCTAATTGCAGTTGCCTGCCTGCCAGGATGTGTGCCAGGCCCACTTGTCAACTTGTGCCACCACTCATATCTGTTGTTACAGTAGTGTAATTTTTTTTAAAAAAAAATGTGACTGTGAAACATCAGTCTGCTAGTGTAATCTAATAGCAGTTGCCTGCCTGCCAGAGTGCGTGCCAGGCCCTCTTGCCAACTAGTGCCACCACTCATATCTGTTGTAACAGTAGTGTAATTTTTTTTAAAAAAACTTTTTTGACTGTGACACATCAGTCTGCTAGTGTAATCTAATTGCAGTTGCCTGCCTAACAGAGTGTGTGTCAGGCCCACTTGCTAAGTGCAACAACTCATAACTGTTGTAACAGTAGTGTAAATTAAAAAATAAAAAACTTTTTTGACTGTGAAACATCAGTCTGCTAATGTAATCTAATTGCAGTTGCCTGCCTGCCAGCATGTGTGCCAGGCCCACTTGCCAACTAGTGCCACCACTCATATCTGTTGTAAGAGTAGTGCAAATTTTTTAAAAAAAACTTTTTTGACTGTGAAACATCAGTCTGCTAGTGTAATCTAATAGCAGTTGCCTTCTTGCCAGCGTGTGTGCCAGGCACACTTGTCAACTAGTGCCACCACTCATATCTGTTGTAACAGTAGTGTAAATTTTTTTTAAAAAACTTTTTTGACTGTGAAACATCAGTCTGCTAGTGTAATCTAATTGGAGTTGCCTGCCTGCCAGCGTGTGTGCCAGTCCCACTTGCCAACTAGTGCCACCACTCATATCTGTTGTAACAGTAGTGTAATTTTTTAAAAACAAAACTTTTTTGACTGTGAAACATCAGTCTGCGAGTGTAATCTAATTTCAGTTGCCTGCCTGCCAGCGTGTGTGTGCCAGTCTCACTTGCCAACTAGTGCCACCACTCATATCTGTTGTAACAGTAGTGCAAATTTAAAAAAAAAAAAAACTTTTTTGACTGTGAAACATCAGTCTGCTAGTGTAATCTAATTGCAGTTGCCTGCCTGCCGGCGTGTTTGCTAGGCCCACTTGCTAAGTGCCACCACTCATATCTGTTGTAACAGTAGTGTAAATTTAAAAAAAAAAACTTTTTTGATTGTGAAACATCAGTCTGTTAGTGTAATCTAATTGCAGTTGCCTGCCTGCCTGCCAGTGTGTGTGCCAGGCCCACTTGCCAACTAGTGCCACCACTCATATCTTTTGTAACAGTAGTATAAATTTAAAAAAATATATTTTTTTTTTTACTGTGAAACATCAGTCTGCTAGTGTAATCTTATAGCAGTTGCCTGCCTGCCAAGGTGTGTGCAAGGCCCACTTGCCAACTAGTGCCACCACTAATATCTGTTGTAACAGTAGTGTAAATTTAAAAAATATATTTTTTTTTTACTGTGAAACATCAGTCTGCTAGTGTAATCTAATAGCAGTTGCCTTCTTGCCAGCGTGTGTGCCAGGCACACTTGTCAACTAGTGCCACCACTCATATCTGTTGTAACAGTAGTGTAAATTTTTTTAAAAAAAACTTTTTTGACTGTGAAACATCAGTCTGCTAGTGTAATCTTATAGCAGTTGCCTGCCTGCCAGCGTGTGTGCCAGGCCCACTTGCCAACTAGTGCCACCACTCATATCTGTTGTAACAGTAGTGTAAATTTAAAAAAAAAAACTTTTTTGACTGTGAAACATCAGTCTGCTAGTGTAATCAGTCTGCTAGTGTAATCTTATAGCAGTTGCCTGCCTGCCAGCGTGTGTGCCAGGCCCACTTGCCAACTAGTGCCACCACTCATATCTGTTGTAACAGTAGTGTAATTTTTGTTTTAAAAAAAATTTTTGACTGTGAAACATCAGTCTGCTAGTGTATTATAATTGCAGTTGCCTGTCTGCCAGCGTGTGTGCCAGTCCCACTTGCCAACTAGTGCCACCACTCATATCTGTTGTAACATTAGTGTAAATATTTAAAAAAAAAAAACTTTTTTGACTGTGAAACATCAGTCTGCTAGAGTAATCTAATTGCAGTTGCCTGCCTACCAGCGTTTGTGCTAGGCCCATTTGCCAACTAGTGCCATCACTCATATCTGTTGTAACAGTATGTAATTTTTTTTAAAAAAAACCTTTTTTGACTGTGAAACATCAGTCTGCTAGTGTAATCTAATTGCAGTTGCCTGCCTGCCAGTGTGTGTGCCAGGCCCACTTGCTAAGTGCCACCACTCATATCTGTTTTAACAGTAGTGTAAATTTTGTAAAAAAAAACTTTTTTGACTGTGAAACATCAGTCTGCTAGTGTAATCTAATTGCAGTTGCCTGCCTGCCAGCATGTGTGCCAGGCCCACTTGTCAACTAGTGCCACCACTCATATCTGTTGTAACAGTAGTGTAAATTTAAAAAAAAAAAAATTTTGACTGTGAAACATCAGTCTGCTAGTGTAATCTAATAGCAGTTGCCTGCCTGCCAGAGTGTGTGCGAGGCCCTCTTGCCAACTAGTGCCACCACTCATATCTGTTGTAACAGTAGTGTAAATCTTTTTAAAAAAACTTTTTTGATTGTGAAACATCAGTCTGCTAGTGTAATCTAATTGCAGTTGCCTGCCTAACAGAGTGTGTGCCAGGCCCACTTGCTAAGTGCAACCACTCATATCTGTTGTAACAGTAGTGTAAATTAAAAAATAAAAAACTTTTTTTGACTGTGAAACATCAGTCTGCTAGTGTAATCTAATAGCAGTTGCCTGCCTGCCAGAGTGTGTGTGAGGCCCTCTTGCCAACTAGTGCCACCACTCATATCTGTTGTAACAGTAGTGTAAATCTTTTTAAAAAAACTTTTTTGACTGTGAAACATCAGTCTGCTAGTGTAATCTAATTGCAGTTGCCTGCCTGCTAGCGTGTGTGCCAGGCCCACATGCTAAGTGCCACCACTCATATCTGTTGTAACAGTAGTGTAATTTAAAAAAAAAAAAAAAACTTTTTTGACTGTGAAACATCAGTCTGCTAGTGTAATCTAATTTCTGTTGCCTACCTGCCAGCGTGTGTGCCAGGCCCACTTGCCAACTAGTGCCACCACTCATATCTCTTGTAACAGTAGTGTAAATTTAAAAAATATATATTTTTTTGACTGTGAAACATCAGTTTGCTAGTGTAATCTAATAGCAGTTGCCTGCCTGCCAACGTGTGTGCCAGGCCCACTTGCCAACTAGTGCCACCACTAATATTTGTTGTAACAGTAGTGTAAATTTAAAAAAATATATATTTTTTTGACTGTGAAACATCAGTCTGCTAGTGTAATCTAATAGAAATTGCCTGCCTGCCAGCGTGTGTGCCAGACCCACTTGTAAACTAGTGCCACCACTCATATCTGTTGTAACAGTAGTGTAAATTTAAAAAAAAAAAACTTTTTTGACTGTGAAACATCAGTCTGCTAGTTTAATCTAATAGCATTTGCCTTCTTGCCAGCGTGTGTGCCAGGCCCACTTGTCAACTAGTGCCACCACTCATATCTGTTGTAACAGTAGAGTAAATTTTTTTTAAAAAAACTTTTTTGACTGTGAAACATCAGTCTGCTAGTGTAATCTAATTGCAGTTGCCTGCCTGCTAGCGTGTGTGCCAGGCCCACATGCTAAGTGACACCACTCATATCTGTTGTAACAGTAGTGTAATTTAAAAAAACAAAAAAAAACTTTTTTGACTGTGAAATATCAGTCTGCTAGTGTAATCTAATTGCAGTTGCCTGCCTACAGGCGTGTGTGCCAGGCCCACTTGCCAACTAGTGCCACCACTCATATCTGTTGTAACAGTAGTGTAAATTTAAAAAAACAAAACTTTTTTGACTGTGAAACATCAGTCTGCTAGTGTAATCTAATTTCAGTTGCCTGCCTGCAAGTGTGTGTGTGCCAGTCCCACTTGCCAACTAGTGCCACCACTCATATCTGTTGTAACAGTAGTGTAATTTTTAAAAAAAAAAAACTTTTTTGACTGTGAAATATCAGTCTGCTAGTGTAATCTAATTGCAGTTGCCTGCCTATCAGCGTGTGTGCCAGGCCAACTTGCCAACTAGTGCCAGCACTCATATCTTTTGTAACAGTAGTGTAAATTTTTTTTAAAAAAAATACTGTTTTGACAGTGAAACATCAGTCTGCTAGGGTAATCTAATTCCAGTTGCCTGCCTGCCAGCGTGTGTGCCAGGCCCACTTGCTAAGTGCCACCATTCATATCTGTTGTAACAGTAGTGTAAATTTAAAAAAAAAAAAAACTTTTTGGACTGTGAAACATCAGTCTGCTAGTGTAATCTAATTGCAGTTGCCTGCCTGCCTGCATGTGTGCCAGACCCACTTGCCAACTAGTGCCACCACTCAAATCTGTTGTAACAGTAGTGTAAATTTAAAAAAAAAAACTTTTTT
Source organism: Bombina bombina (assembly GCF_027579735.1). NCBI lineage: Eukaryota > Metazoa > Chordata > Amphibia > Anura > Bombinatoridae > Bombina > Bombina bombina. The sequence continues at coordinate 1,443,011,199 of NC_069499.1, read as the reverse complement.
GACTGTAAAACATCAGTCTGCTAGTGTAATCTAATTGATGTTGCCTGCCTGCCAGCGTGTGTGCCAGGCCCACTTGCTAAGTTCCACCACTCATATCTGTTGTAACAGTAGTTTAAATTAAAAAAAAAAAAAAACTTTTTTGGACTTTGAAACATCAGTCTGCTAGTGTAATTTAATTGCAGTTGCCTGCCTGCCAGTGTGTGTGCCAGGCCCACTTGCCAACTAGTGCCACTACTCATATCTGTTGTAACAGTAGTGTAAATTTAAAAAAAAAAAAAAACATTTTTGACTGTGAAACATCAGTCTGCTAGTGTAATCTAATAGCAGTTGCCTTCCTGCCAGCGTGTGTGCCAGGCCCACTTGCCAACAAGTGCCACCACTCATATCTGTTGTAACAGTAGTGTAAATTGTTGTAAAAAAAATGTTTGACTGTGAAACATCAGTCTGCTAGTGTAATCTAATTGCAGTTGCCTGCCTGCCAGCGTGTGTGCCAGACCCACTCACCAACTAGTACCACCACTCATATCTGTTGTAACAGTAGTGTAAATTTAAAAAAAAAAAAAATTGACTGTGAAACATCAGTCTGTTAGTGTATTCTAATAGCAGTTGCCTGCCAGCGTGTGTGCCAGGCCAACTTGCCAACTAGTGCCACCACTCATATCTGTTGTAACAGTAGTGTAAATTTAAAAAAAAACATTTTTTGACTGTGAAACATCAGTCTGCTAGTGTAATCTAATAGCAGTTGCCTTCCTGCCAGCGTGTGTGCCAGGCCCACTTGCCAACTAGTGCCACCACTCATATCTGTTGTAACAGTAGTGTAAATTTTGTAAAAAAAAAAAACTTTTTGACTGTGAAACATCAGTCTGCTAGTGTAATCTAATTGCAGTTGCCTGCCTGCCAGCGTGTGTGCCAGGCTCACTTGCTAAGTGCCACTACTCATATCTGTTGTAAAAGTAGTGTAAATTGTTTTAAAAAAAACTTTGACTGTGAAACATCAGTCTGCTAGTGTAATCTAATTGCAGTTGCCTGCCTGCCAGCGTGTGTGCATGGCCCACTCACCAACTAGTGCCACCACTCATATCTGTTGTAACAGTAGTGTAAATTTAAAAAAAAAATGTGACTGTGAAACATCAGTCTGTTAGTGTATTCTAATAGCAGTTGCCTGCCTGCCTGCCAGCGTGTGTGCCAGGCCCACTTGCCAACTAGTGCCACCACTCATATCTGTTGTAACAGTAGTGTAAACATTTTTTAAAAAACTTTTTTGACAGTGAAACATCAGTCTGCTAGTGTAATCTAATAGCAGTTGCCTGCCTGCCAGCGTGTGTGCCAGGCCCACATGCTAAGTGCCACCACTCATATCTGTTGTAACAGTAGTGTAAATTTAAAAAAAAAACTTTTTTGACTGTGAAACATCAGTCTGCTAGTGTAAACTAATTGCAGTTGCCTGCCAGCCAGCGTGTGTGCCAGGCCCACTTGCCAACTAGTGCCACCGCTCATATCTGTTGTAACAGTAGTGTAATTTTTTAAAAAAAAACTTTTTTGACTGTGAAACATCAGTCTGCTAGTGTAATCTAATAGCAGTTGCCTGCCTGCCAGCGTGTGTGCCAGGCCCACTTGCCAACTAGTGACACCACTCATATCTGTTGTAACAGTAGTGTAAATTTAAAAAAAAAACTTTTTTCACTGTGAAACATCAGTCTGCTAGTGTAATCTAATTGCAGTTGCCTGCCTGCCAGCGTGTGTGCTAGGCCCACTTGCTAAGTGCCACCTCTCATATCTGTTGTAACAGTAGTGTAAATTTAAAAAAAAAACTTTTTTGATTGTGAAACATCAGTCTGCTAGTGTAATCTAATTGCAGTTGCCTGCCTGCCAGTGTGTGTGCCAGGCCCACTTGCCAATGAGTGCCACCACTCATATCTGTTGTAACAGTAGTGTAAATTTAAAAATATATATTTTTTTGACTGTGAAACATCAGTCTGCTAGTGTAATCTAATAGCAGTTGCCTGCCTGCCAACGTGTGTGCCAGGCCCTCTTGCCAACTAGTGCCACCACTAATATCTGTTGTAACAGTAGTGTATATTTAAAAAAAATAATTTTTTTGACTGTGAAACATCAGTCTGCTAGTGTAATCTAATAGCAATTGCCTGCCTGCCAGCGTGTGTGCCAGGCCCACTTGCCAACTAGTGCCACCACTAATATCTGTTGTAACAGTAGTGTAAATTTAAAATATATATATTTTTTTGACTGTGAAACATCAGTCTGCTAGTGTAATCTAATATCAATTGCCTGCCTGCCAGCGTGTGTGCCAGGCCCACATGCTAAGTGCCACCACTCATATCTGTTGTAACAGTAGTGTAATTTAAAAAAAAAAAAACTTTTTTGACTGTGAAACATCAGTCTGCTAGTGTATTCTAATTTCTGTTGCCTACCTGCCAGCGTGTGTGCCAGGCCCACTTGCCAACTAGTGCCACCACTCATATCTCTTGTAACAGTAGTGTAAATTTAAAAAATATATATTTTTTGACTGTGAAACATCAGTCTGCTAGTGTAATCTAATAGCAGTTGCCTGCCTGCCAACGTGTGTGCCAGGCCCACTTGCCAACTAGTGCCACCACTAATATCTGTTGTAACAGTAGTGTAAATTTAAAAAAATATATATTTTTTTGACTGTGAAACATCAGTCTGCTAGTGTAATCTAATAGCAATTGTCTGCCTGCCAGCGTGTGTGCCAGACCCACTTGTAAACTAGTGCCACCACTCATATCTGTTGTAACAGTAGTGTAAATTTAAAAAAAAAAAACTTTTTTGACTGTGAAACATCAGTCTGCTAGTTTAATCTAATAGCATTTGCCTTCTTGCCAGCGTGTGTGCCAGGCCCACTTGTTAACTAGTGCCACCACTCATATCTGTTGTAACAGTAGTGTAATTTTTTTTAAAAAAACTTTTTTGACTATGAAACATCATTCTGCTAGTGTAATCTAATAGCAGTTGCCTGCCTGCCTGCCAGCGTGTGTGCCAGGCCCACTTACCAACTAGTGCCACCATTCATATCTGTTGTAACAGTAGTGTAAATTTAAAAAAAAAACTTTTTTGACTGTGAAACATCAGTCTGCTAGTGTAATCTAATTGCAGTTGCCTGCCTGCTAGCGTGTGTGCCAGGCCCACACGCTAAGTGCCACCACTCATATCTGTTGTAACAGTAGTGTAATTTTAAAAAAAAAACTTTTTTGACTGTTAAATATCAGTCTATTAGTGTAATCTAATTGCAGTTGCCTGCCTACCAGCGTGTGTGCCAGGCCCCCTTGCCAACTAGTGCCACCACTCATATCTGTTGTAACAGTAGTGTAAATTTAAAAAAACAAAACTTTTTTGACTGTGAAACTTCAGTCTGCTAGTGTAATCTAATTTCAGTTGCCTGCCTGCCAGCGTGTGTGCCAGGCCCGCTTGCCAACTAGTGCCACCACTCATATCTGTTGTAACAGTAGTGTAAATTTAAAAAAAAAAACTTTTTTCACTGTGAAACATCAGTCTGCTAGTGTAATCTAATTGCAGTTTCCTGCCTGCCAGCATGTGTGCCAGGCCCACTTGCTAAGTGCCAACATTCATATCTGTTGTAACAGTAGTGTAAATTTTAAAAAAAAACTTTTTTGACTGTGAAACATCAGTCTGCTAGTGTAAACTAATTGCAGTTGCCTGCCAGCCAGCGTGTGTGCCAGGCCCACTTGCCAACTAGTGCCACCGCTCATATCTGTTGTAACAGTAGTGTAATTTTTTTAAAAAAAACTTTTTTGACTGTGAAACATCAGTCTGCTAGTGTAATCTAATTGCAGTTGCCTGCCTGAAGGACAGGAAGTTGGATTTACAATTAAGTGTATAGAAAAATAAAGAAATAGTAACAGAAATTGATGGCCGACTATTTACTTTATATGATCAGTTTAAAATCTCAAATGTCGCTTAATTCTAAAAAAATATTCATAAATTTACAATTGAAAAAATAGTTTGACATCAATTCCGTATTTCGACCAATCAGAAAAGGTATTCGTTCAAGTGTCCAATCCGGAGAGATTAAAAAAACCAGTCCTCAAACAAGTAGTGTATTATGTATAAGTTCCGTTTCAGGTCCGGAGCAAAGTCACGTGCGTGAAATAGCCAATCCGGGTACAGCTGTATACCGAGCGAAACGGCCTTTTCATACAAAGTTCTCCATTTGTGAGGGTGTTCGTGATAGGCCCATGTTGGTAGGGGGGAGGGCCCCTGGCGCGGGCGTATTCAGCACATTACCCAATGATATTACATTTGCTAGAAAAAGAAAAAAGAAGTGAACAGTATTTGTTCTCACTCGTATATACATACAGAGTTATGCCTTATTGTAATTATGATAACCGATATAGCAATGTCAAAAACTTTATTCTAGTTCAAATTATTTAAATTGTCATTACAAATCAATTACACAAATCGGAAGGAACATAATAGCAATTTCTTAAAAAACATGATGTGGTTCAAGACAAAATATTGTTCTATAGTAAAAACATACACATTAGCAGACATATATAAAGACTTTTTTCTTATACAATATTTTCATGATTTGAAAAAAACCATGTTGGACAAAAACATATTTTTTTTTTTTTTTTAATTTGACCCTTGTTTGAATATCATTCAGTAATGATCCTAGTTATAAACTATACATAATGTGAATGACTCGTGCAGAATTTTGTAAATACCCAGTATTTGGGAGAAAAAGTTAATTTTATATGAAGGAAAAAACCCTCAGTGTTATTCTAAAGTGAAATGCAAGTGCTCAATATATCGCCATTGGTGTCCTGGCGAAGATACATAGATGATGTATTATGTATTTGGAAGGGAGATTTTCACTCTCTACATACTTTTATCACTCAAATTAATAATAATAATAATAATATGAATATCATACTCACTCCAGAAATAAACAAAACAGAAGCTACCTTTCTAGATCTATCTATTTCAGTCAAAGCAGGGGTTATCCACACCAAAACTTTTTTCAAAAAATGTGACACCAATACTTATATTCGACATGACAGTCAACATCACCCAACGTGGCTACAAGCCATTCCCAAAGGCCAGTTTCAACGCATCAGACGAAACTGTAATACATTAAATGATTATGAGGAACAATCTGTTGTACTCAAAAACAGATTTCTAGAAAAAGGGTATAAGGCTGATCAGTTAGAAACAGATAGACAACTTATTAAAAAGCTAGATAGAGAACAAATCTTAAAGGGTTGCAGAAACAAATCAACACAAGACAACACTTTTCCCAGATTTATCACCACTTTTAATTCAGGACACCATCAAATTAAGAACATCATAAACAGACATTGGCACGTTCTGAAAAGTGATGAAATTCTAGACCCAATCATTCCCAGCAAACCACAGATCACTTTCAGGAAAGGTTATAATTTAAAGCAACAATTAGCTCCCTCACTAATAAAAGGGATGACACCTTCAATCCCTTTAACTATTTCCAACCTCCAAGGTTTTTATACTTGTGGCCGCTGCAAAGGCTGCAATTACACTAAACGAGTCCATAAAACTTTCACTTCCTCAGTTACAGGTAAATCTTTCACCATTAAACATTTTATTACATGTAAAACCACCAATGTCATCTACCTTTTACAATGTAATTGCCAAATTCAATACTTAGGACAAACTACTAGATTTCTGAAAACACGAATTTTGGAACATTTAAACAAAATAGAAAAAAAACATGACAACCATGGGGTACCCATCCATTGCAATTCTTGTCCATCCTACAAAAAAGAGAATTACCTGTGGTTGGGAATAGAAAAGGTGTCTACCCACTGGAGAGGGGGTACAATGGATAAACAATTGGATAAAAGAGAATTGTGGTGGATCCACACAATGAGAACATACAATAATTGGGGCCTAAATAAAGACATCAAAATAGCAGCGTTTATATAATTCACAATACTCACCAAATAGTAGTATTTAATTTTTTTCATTATATATAGGGATACATAACACTTATTACCACATTTTATTAATATAAAATAGTCACATTAATCTTTATATTTAAAGCCACTTTAGGCATTTACCAATGGCGATATATTGAGCACTTGCATTTCACTTTAGGATAACACTGAGGGTTTTTTTCCTTCATATAAAATTAACTTTTTCTCCCAAATACTGGGTATTTACAAAATTGTGCATGAGTCATTCACATTATGTATAGTTTATAACTAGGATCATTACTGAATGATATTCAAACAAGGGTCAAATTTAAAAAAAAATTTTTTTTATGTTTAAGCACGCAATCTGTCATTTTTTAGAGTAAAACATTTTTTTGTCCAACATGTTTTTTTTCAAATCACGAAAATATAAGAAAAAAGTCTTCATATATGTCTGCTAATGTGTATGTTTTTACTATAGAACGATATTTTGTCTTGAACCACATCATGTTTTTTAAGAAATTGCTATTATGTTCCTTCCGATTTGTGTAATTGATTTGTAATGACAATTTAAATAATTTGAACTAGAATAAAGTTTGTGACATTGCTATATCTGTTATCATAATTACAATAAGGCATAACTCTGTATGTATATACCAGTGAGAACAAATACTGTTCACTTCTTTTTTCTTTTTCTAGCAAATGTAATATCATTGGGTAATGTGCTGAATACGCCCGCGCCAGGGGCCCTCCCCCCTACCAACATGGGCCTATCACGAACACCCTCACAAACGGAGAACTTTGTATGAAAAGGCCGTTTTGCTCGGTATACAGCTGTACCCGGATTGGCTATTTCACGCACGTGACTTTGCTCCGGACCTGAAACGGAACTTATACATAATACACTACTCGTTTGAGGACTGGTTTTTTTAATCTCTCCGGATTGGACACTTGAACGAATACCTTTTCTGATTGGTCGAAATACGGAATTGATGTCAAACTATTTTTTCAATTGTAAATTTATGAATATTTTTTTAGAATTAAGCGACATTTGAGATTTTAAACTGATCATATAAAGTAAATAGTCAGCCATCAATTTCTGTTACTATTTCTTTATTTTTCTATACACTTAATTGTAAATCCAACTTCCTGTCCTTCACAGGAAATTTGATAGCATTATTTCTGTATATATACCGGCTTGTGAACACAGCAATTATACACCATTATTTGCTTTTATCAAATTTTACTCTGCTCTTGAGAAAGACTTGTTGCAAGTTGAAACGCGTTGAGCTAAATAAATATACCTTTAATACATCTGGAAGACGTTTGGTATTTTCTCTGCTGTGGCAAGCCGGATTCTCCTTTATATGGAGTAAGTTACTACTTTGTTTGTCTTCACACATTAGACAATCTTTGGTCAATTTGAGTTTCCATTCAGTTATAGATCCACTCATCTACTCAGGATCCATCTTGGACACTTGTTCTGAAAATTTCCTTTGCCTAGAAATACATCTTACTACAGCCGAACTCCTACAATATATGGAGTGAGTATACTGCACTTATATTTTTTGATATCCTTCTGCATTTCAAGCCCTTTTCTCTTCATCATTTAGAGAAATATTACTCCACAGACCAGCGCCATCTATTTTTCCATTGCCATTTGATCTAGACAGTCATAGAGGAGAGACTGTAAGAAGGCTGCGGTCTCACCTAAAAGGAGAGTATCAGTTCTTGGTTTATTTTCAAGTGTTAATTTCTCACTTTGTATTGTATATTATATTCCATTCTTGCAGTTAGTAAATAGTTAACTATTTAATAACTATTCTACCTAGTTAAAATAAATACAAATTTGCCTGTAAAATAAAAATAAATCCTAAAATAGCTACAATGTAACTATTAGTTATATTGTAGCTAGCTTAGGGTTTATTTTACAGGTAAGGATTTAGTTTTAAATAGGAATAATTAATTTAATTGTAGTAATTTTATTTAGATTATTTTAAATTATATTTAAGATAGGGCGTGTTAGGGTTAGACAGGTTTAGGGGTTAATATATTTATTATAGCGACGGTGATGTTGGGAGTGGCAGATTAGGGGTTAATAAGTGTAGCAAGGCAGCGGCGACATTGGGGGTGGCAGAGTAGGGGCTAATAAATATAATATAGGATTTGGCGATGTTGGGGGCAGCAGATTAGGGGTTCATAAGTATAATGTAGGTGGTGGTGGTGTCCGGAGCGGCAGATTAGGGGTTAATATTATAATGCAGGTGTCGGCGATGTCGGGAGTGGCAGATTATGGGTTAATAAGTGTAAGATTAGGGGTGTTTAGACTCAGGGTTCATGTTAGGGTGTTAGGTGTAGACATAAATTTACTTTCCACATAGGAATCAATGGGGCTGCGTTAGGAGCTGAACGCGGCTTTTTTGCAGGTGTTAGGTTTTTTTCAGCAGATTCTGCCCCATTGATTCCTATGGGAAAATCGTGCATGAGCACGTTTAGCCAGCTCACCACTACCGTAAGTAGCGCTGGTATTACAGTGAGATGTGGAGCTAAATTTTGCTCTCCGCTCACTTTTTAGAGGCTAACACCGGGTTGAAAAAAATCCGTAATACCAGCGTTGTCTGTAGGTGAGCGGTGAAATTAAACTGCTCATTAGCACCGTACCCCTGTTACCGCAAAACTCGTAATCTCGCTGTACGTAAATTAAATTACATCCACACTTCAAGAGGTAAACTACATAGGCGTATTCACATGTGCATCTACAGTTTTTTTCAACATTTTCTGCATTGTTGTAATTGTCAAAAACTATTCACCTTAAGGATGCATTTGCACATACTACATTTAGTTTTCCTACATTTATAACCAATTACTCAAGGGGGTACTGGTGTGTATACTCTCATCCTTGGTAATAGTAGCTGGTCTTAACTTGCTGGGTGCTAGATGATTTTTCAAATTCATATTTATTTTATATGTAATAACTGGTTTATCACCAACAATTTATCTGAGTAGTGGGTCAGCCTTAATGATACCCCAGTTTTTATTAAGAATTTTTTTTATCAGCCCAGCTTCTTCGTTGTAAGTGGTAATAAACCTAATCTGTTCTTTGTCTTTTTTCATTTTTATGTTAGATCCTTTTGCAACACACTCTGTTTCCTTATTAATTAATGTTTCTCTATTTCTAGTTCTAGCTATATCTCTAGCTTGTCTCAAAAGGGTCATATCATATCCTTTATCTTGGAATTTTTCTTCGTAAACATCTGCCTCTTTATCAAAAACTTTTATAGATGTACAATTTCATCTAACTCTAAGATATTGTCCTTGAGGGATAATATTCTTCCAAATGGGCAAGTGGGCATTTTCAGAACTCACAAAACTATTTTTGTTTTTGTTACTGAACAGAACTAAATCTAAAAATTATATTTCTACTCTAGAATGTTTTTCGGGTAAAGTTCAATTGTAATTATTTAAATTGAGATGATCAGCGAAACTAATGATAGAAGGTGCATCCCCTTTCCAGGGTATAATAATAGCATCTATATACCTAAAGTATTTTATTATATGATTCTTAAAAGGGTTTCCTTCCCAAACATAATTTTTCTCAAAGTCATCCATAAAAAGATTTGCGTTCGATTTCTATCCAGACTGGAATAAAATGGGAGCTAAACCTAATCCAAGCAAAGAATCCTCTGCAATTGTTTCTTTTTTAGAACAACGTCAAAGAGTAGGGAGGGAGATAAGGGATCCAGTACACAGCAGAGAAGATACAGTAGAAGAATGGGACACAAGAAGAGGAGCGAAAAGAGGTCTAGAACCAGATGGGGAAGCAGGGCAGGAACAAGGTTACAAAAGGCAAAATATAAGGAGAGACAGATAAATTCTATGAAACACAATATTATTAATCTTTCCAGTGTAAATCTCACTAGAAATGAAATTAGATTACTAGGGAAAGGGTTAAACTATGCTCCTAAATTAAAACCTAACAAACTAGAAATGTATATGTACGTACAAAAATTGGTTAGGAAATCAACATTAAAAAGGTATTATACAAAACAACAAGCACAAGGTACAGATATGAAAAACCCATTTCTAGAATGTAAAGATTTAGAAACCACTAAAATATTGAAATCATTAGAAAGAGAATCGGGCTTAGATTTCCATGAAAATAATATCCAAGAAGATGATGATAATAACTCCCAAATTCAGACTGATCTGCTAGACCTTTCAACGCATGAAGATAAATTGAGTATACAACACACACATGTTAAAGGCAAATCAACATTTTATCCTGTAGGAATGCAGGGGGGAAATATTCCGGTGTTCAATAGACTAGTTAGTGAGGATCTAGAGAAACAAATATCTAAATATAAATTTAACAAATACAACGATAACTTAACTTATGAGGAAAGACTAGCCCTTAATAAATTAATATCCAATTGAGAGATAATTTTTAGGGCAGCTGATAAGCAAGGGGGTCTAGTAATCCAAAACAGACAGGATTATTTAAAAGAATCATATAATCTTCTTAATGATAGAGACATATAGGATTTTGAAAACTAACCCCACTAGTTTGTACAATAAGGAACTTAATTTATTAATCAATCAAGCAAAAGACAATCGAGTTTTGAATGTAAATTAAGTAAAATGTATTATACCCCTTAATCCTGTAGTTTCAACCTTTTATTATCTTCCTAAGGTCCACAAAAATCTATTGTGTTGGGGATAGGTTCCATTTGTCATAGTTTATCTAAGTATGTGGAACACTACCTTCAACCGTTGGTGAAAAAAACGAAATCTTATATCAAAGATACCACGGAAGTGATTAAGAAGTTTGAGGGTATTCTGTGGGGTGAGGACTATTGGTGGATCACTTTTGATTTGTCTTCTTTATATGCTAACATCCCTAAAAAGAAAGGAGTAGAAGCCATTAAAAAAAAAAAAACATTTAATTGTTGTAATATACCAGAGGTACAACTAACTTTTATTTTAGATTCAATTCATTTTATTCTTACCCACAATTATTTTAAATTTGAGGGAAAATATTATCATCAAATCAAAGAGATGGTAATGGAGACAACTTTTGCCCCATCATACTGAATCTTTTTATGGATGACTTTGAGAAAAATTATGTTTGGGAAGGAAACCCTTTTAAGAATCATCTAATACAATACTTTAGGTATAAAGATGATATTATTATACTCTGGAAAGTGGATGAAACTTCTATAATCAGTTTCTCTGATCATCTCAATTTAAATAATTACAATTTAACTTTCACCAAAAACATTCTAGAGTAGAAATATAATTTTTAGATTTAGTTCTGTTCAGTAACGAAAACAATTTGGTTTCTATTTGCAATTATAGGAAACCTACTGATAAAAATAGTTTTGTGAGTTCTGAAAATGCCCACTTGCCCATTTGGAAGAATATTATCCCTCTAGGACAATATCTTAGGGTCAGACAAAATTGTACTTCTATTAAAGATTTTTATAAAGAGGCAGATAATTTGGAAGAAAAATTCCTAGATAAAGGACCTTTTTGAGACAAGCTAGAGATACAGCTAGAACTAGAAATAGAGAAACATTGCTTAATAAGGAAACAGAGTGTGTTGCAAAATGATCTAACATAAAAATGAACAAAGACAAAGACCAGAATAGGTTATTTACCACTTACAACAAAGGAGCTGGGATGATCAAAAAAATACTTAATAAACACTGGGGCATCATTAAGATTGACTCAATGCTCAGAGAAGTGGTTGGGGATAAACCAGTTATTATATATAAAATAAATATGAATTTGAAAAATCATCTAGCATCCAGTTGAGACCAGCTACTATTACCAAGGATGAGAGTATACACAACAGTACCTCCTTGAGTAATTGGTTAGATATACCTAATGGAACCTATAAATGTAGGAAAACGTAAATGTAGTATGTGCAAATACATCCTTAAGGGGAATAGTTTTGACAATTACAACAAAACAGAACATTTTTAAAAAAAACTGTAGATGCACATTCGAAGACACCCATGTAGTTTACCTCTTGAAGTGTGGATGTAATTTAATTTACATAGGACGCACAAAAAGAAAAATAGGAAAAAAATTTAGTGAACATCTTTACAATATAAAAAGAGGTAAACATTGTCATAGCATGTCTAATAATTTTAAAGTAGTACATGGGAAGTGTGAGAGGGGAATTTCAATTCAGGTGATAGATTGGATTCCTCCCAATATAGAAAATAGGCTTTGAAAACTGGGACAACAAGAGACTCTATAGATACAAAAAAATAAAAGTTAACATCCTAGCGCCTAGATTTAGAGTTTTGTCGGTAAAGACCTGCGGTGCTAACAAGGCTTTTTTTTCCAGCGCACCCTTAAGACAACGCTGGTATTTAGAGTTGTCTGAATGGCTGTGTTAGCCTCAGAAAAGGGAGCGTTGAGTGTAATTTAGCTCCATTCCAACCCTCAATACCACTGTTGCCTACAGTAGCGGTAAGCTGGAAAATGCAAATCAGAATTCGAGGGACGCCATCTTGGATGACGTCCCTTAAAGGAACCGTCATTCGTCGTAAGTCCGTCGGTTAAAGAGGATGGCTCTGCGTCGGCTGGCTGGAAGATGGCTCCGCTCCAGATGGATGAAGATAGAAGACCCCGCTTGGATGAAGACTTCTAACGGATGGAGGACCTCTTCTTGCCCAGCTTGGATGAAGACTTCTACCGGATGGAGGACATCTCGTTGCTCCGCTTGGATGAAGAATTCGGCTCGGCTGAGTGAAGACGACTCAAGGTAGGTAGATCTTCAGGGGGTTAGTGTTAGGTTTATTTAAGGGGGGTTTGGGTGGGTTAGAGTAGGGGTATGTGGGTGGTGGGTTTTAATGTTGGGGGGGTATTGTATTTTTATTTACAGGTAAAAAAGCTGCTTACTTTGGGGCAATGCCCCGCAAAAGGCCCTTTTAAGGGCTGGTAAAAGAGGTGCTTACTTTTTAATTTAGAATAGTGTAGGGCATTTTATTATTTTGGGGGGCTTTTTATTTTATTAGGGGACTTAGATTAGGTGTAATTAGTTTAAACTTCTTGTAAAAAAAAATTATTTTCTGTAATTTAGTGTTTGTTTTTTTTGTATTATAGATTAGTTTATTTAATTGTATTTTAGTTTAGCCAACTGTAGGTAATTTATTTAATTAATTTATTGGTAGTGTTAGGTTTAATTGTAACTTAGGTTAGGATTTATTTTACAGGTAATTTTGTAATTATTTTAACTAGGTAGCTATTAAATAGTTATTAACTATTTAATAGCTATTGTACCTAGTTAAAATAAATACAAACTTGCCTGTAAAATAAATATAAATCCTAAAATAGCTACAATGTAACTATTAGTTATATTGTAGCTATATTAGGGTTTATTTTATAGGTAAGTATTTAGTTTTAAATAGGAATAATTTATTTAATTATAGAAAATTTATTTAGATTAATTTAAATTATATTTAAGTTAGGGGGTGTTAGGGTTAGGGTTAGACTTAGGTTTAGGGGTTGATAACTTTATTATAGTAGCGGCGACGTTGGGGCGGCAGATTAGGGGTTAATAAAATTTATTATAGGGTTTGCAAGGCAGGAGTGCGGCGGTTTAGGGGTTAATACATTTATTATAGTGGCGGCAAGGTCCGGTCGGCAGATTAGGGGTTAATAAGTGTAGGTAGGTGGCGGCGATGGTTGGGGGCCAGATTAGGGGGTAATAAATATAATATAGGTGTTGGCGATGTTAAGGACAGCAGATTAGGGGTTCATAGATATAATGTAGGTTGCGGCGGTGTCCGGAGTGGCAGATTAGGGGTTACAAAATTTTTATTATAGTGTTTGAGATGTGGGGGGGCCTCAGTTTAGGGGTTCATAGGTAGGTTATGGGTGTTAGTGTACTTTATAGCACAGTAGTTAAGAGCTTTATGTTCCGGCGTTAGCCCATAAAGCTCTTAACTACTGACTTTTTTTGCGGCTGGAGTCTTGTCGGTAGAGGGTCCACCGCTCACTTCTTCCAAGACTCTAAATACCAGCGTTAGGCAAATCCCATAGAAAAGATAGGATACGCAATTGACGTAAAGGGGTCTGCGGTAGCCTCAAGTCGCAGAAAGAAAGTGAGCGGTAGACCCTTTCCTGCCTGACTCTAAATACCAGCGGGCGTTCAAAAGCAGCGTTAGGACCCCTTAACGCTGCTTTTGACGGCTAACGCCAAACTCTAAATCTAGCCGTAGGGGTCTTACCATAGATTTAGATGTTACATTTGTCTTGAAAAAGGCCTTTTAGAGGCCAAAACTCGTCGACATAGCTGGTAAGCACTATTCCATTATAATTCACCATATTTGTACAACCTACACTATTGTCTAATTTTTATAGGGACACTCAGAATCATATAGGAAGATATAAGAAGCATCTAGGATTTTATTTGAGGATAACTTCCATCAAACTAACACTCTGAATTTTCCACTTCACCACTTCACATATTTTTTCCAACATTTTACAATTTCTTGTTTTTAATTTTTCGATTTTTTAATTTTTATTCTTCAATTTTTTATTTTTCACTTCACTGAGAATATAGACTATATCTTGTATCACTTATCTGCATTTTTTCAGTGTGCACAGAATTTTTTTCTACACAGGATTTGTTCTACACAGAGTTGGAATTACTGACATTTCACTTTGGACTCTAATTATATCACTATTCTTTTTGGACATCATAGCTGGACTTTGTCATTGATTGACAACATTTGCATAGCTGTTCCGACCCCCCCTAATTCAAGAATCTTATTATTTGTAGGTTCACACCTACACTCCTGCGCATGTCAAGTTTTTTCAGTTGTCATAGGTATCATGGATCCATGATGATTTTGTAATTTTAGTGAGTTTTATTGTATTTTATTGTTTTTATTGTGTTTCCATGGTAAATTCACGTGCATGAGCTCAATGTTATCTATATGAAACAAGTGAACTAATGCCCTCTAGTGGTGAAAAACTATCAAAATACATTTTGATTAGAGGCGGCCTTCAAGGTCTAAGAAATTAGCATATGAACCTCCTATGTTTAGATTTCAACTAAGAATACCAAGAGAACAAAGTAAAATTGGTGATAAAAGTAAATTGGAAAGTTGGTTAAAATTACATGCCCTATTTGAAACATGAAATGTTTTTTTGGACTTGACTGTCCCTTTAACCAATAGAAAGAGCAAACAAGCTATATAAGCCACCTCCTAGTATCTTTATCATTATCCCTTGAGAAAGTCCGGACGGTACCGAAAGAAACTTGTAGGTTGCTTTTTGGCCAATTCAAGGAGGTATAGCTGGATCTCAGAAGGAAAGTGGGCTGTTTGAACTTACAGAGACTGTTTGCAATAACAAAGGCAGTTTGTTCCAACATTACAACTGGTGATCTCCGATCTAAAGACTGCTATGGCCACATACCTCTATGAGGGGTATTTTATATATGCTTATTTGATACATACTTCTTATAAGCATGTTTTTATTGTGCGTGTAATCTGGTGTTAATAAATTTGCATTTGAATCATGGATTGGGCCGTCTATTTTTTTACCCTCTACCTTACGATAATTACCACCCATGCACATATGATCATCCCCTCCCACCACTCCCAACTACAAATGCAGTATCCAAGGCAGTATCCAATACAGACAAGATCAATGGTCCCTTACCATATGAAGGCTGATGCCTTTAGCCCCTTGGCTGTGGCTCCCGCTGTCAGAGTGTTGGGCATAGGTACTACATATGCTGAGCAAAGTATTGTGTGATATAGTACCTCTTTCCAATTGGCACAAGGGGTTAAATAAAGTACATTTGCAAAATCAACAACTGTATTATAAAAAGATAATGCAATACCAGTGAATTTCAGAAAGGTAGTAGATTTTTTTTTCTAACAAACTTCAGTTTCCATTCATTCCCCTACCTCTGCATCATGTGATAGCCATCAGACCCATATATGTGCTGTGAACACTTTGAAAGAATACTAAGAGAACAATTTAAATTTGATAATGAAAGAAAATTGGAAATTTTTGTTAAATTGCAATGCCCTGATTATACCAAGATTAAGCAGGCTTGATAATAGAAGTAAATTAGAAAGTTGCCCTATCTGAATCATGAAAGACACATTTGGGGGCATGATTCAGAAAGAGCATATATTTTTTTAAACAACTTTCCCATGTATTTATATTTTTAATGTTGCTTCGTTCTCTTTGTATCATGTGTTGAAGGAGAAAAAATGCACTACTGGACCTAGCTGAACACATTGTTAAGTCAATGGCAAGATGCATATGTGCAGCCACCAATCAGCACCAATTTTCTCACTTAGAAGTTATCCCTCTAGCATTTCTTAATTTCCAAACTTTCTATATAGTTCCACACACACTGATGCAAGAAAATATAAATCATTTTAAGATACAGGAAAGCCTACATAGATGCTGATAATTTTTAATTTAGAGTTGCAGACTATGTTCACATTAAGAGCATGGAAGTGCTGAAGGTCCCTCTTCTGTTCTTATCTGCCATTTGTTGTTTCTCAGCATGTGCAAGAAATGTATATCCTTCAACAGGATGAGTATGCCAGCAATCTGGGGGAGGGGGTAAATTCCCAGCTTGCCACTGGGACAACCAATTTGCCAATGTTAAAGAAATGTAAATACTAACCAAACTAAGCTGTTTTCCTGGATTTATAGTGGACTGTCATTTCTATCTATCTATCTATCTAATCTATCTATCTAATCTATCTATCTATGTATCTATCTATCTATCTATCTAATCTATCTATCTAATCTATCTATTCTAATCTATTCTATCTATCTAATCTATTCTATCGTCATGGCCAAAACTATTGGCACCCCTGAATGTCTGTAAGATAATGCACCATTTCACCCGAGACATTTTTTGGAATTACAAATGTTTAGGCATTCACATGTTTATTTCTTTTGTTTGTATTGGTATGACACAAAAACATGGAGAAAAAACAGATTCCACATAAAACTCCAAAAAATGGACTGGACAAAATTATTGGAACCCTCAATTATATATTTGGTAGCACACCCTTTGGAAAAAATAACTGAAATCAATTGCTTCCTGTAAGCATCAATGAGTTTCTTACACCTCTCTACTGAAATTTTGGACCACTATTCTTTTGCCAACTGCTCCATGTCTCTCAGATTGGAAGGTTTCCTTTTCCCAACTGATGTTTTGAGATCTCTCTACAGGTGCTCTATGGGATTGAGATCTGGACTCATTGCTGGCCAGTTCAGTACTCTCCAGTGCTTTGTGTTAAACAATTTCTGGGTGCTTTTTGACATGTGCTTTGGGTCATTGTCCTGCTGTAAGACCCATGACCTCTGACGGAGACTAAACTTTCTGATACTGGGCCCAACAATGCACCACAGAATTCTTTGGTAGTCTTCAGATTTCATAATGCTATGCACATAGTCAAGACATCCAGTGCCTGAAACAGCAAAGCAACCCCAAAACATCAGTGAACCTCCACCATGTTGACTGTAGGGACTGTATTCTTTTCTTTAAAATACTTTTTTCTTTTTCTGATGGGCTTTACCAAAAAAGCTGTAATTGTGTTTTGTCTCTCCACAGCACATTCCCCCAAAAAGATTTTGGCTTCCTCAGGTATATTTTGGCAAACTCCAATCTGGCTTTTTTATGTTTCTGTGTCAGTAGTGGAGTCCTCCTGGGTCTCCTACCACAGTGTCCCTTTTCATTCAGATGGCAACGTATAGTGTGAGCTGACACATTTGTACCCTGTGCCTGAAGGTCACAATTAAGGAACTCTGGCATTATTTAAACTATTTTCCATACTCGCCTGAGTCATGTATGAGAGGTAAGTAAGTGAGTTTGTAATTTGTACATAGAATGAACTTTATCTTTTTTGGAATAATATCTAGTTAATATTTATTGGTCAGATTTTGTAAAAACAAGGTTAAGATTTAGAACAGTACATTATAACATAATTAGGCACCTTGTGTCTGTATATATTTTCTTTGAGATAAGCATAAATGTATGTTCTCATAAAATTAATATATATTGTGCATAAGATCAAGCGCAACCTAAACTGTTTTTTTGTTGTTGTACTGTGCCTGAAGGTCAGCTTGAATTTGTCTTGAAGTTTATTGAGGTTCTTTATCCACCATTCAAACAATCCTTTGTTGCAATCTATGATCAATTTATCTCTTTCGTCCACAACCAGGGAGAATAGCTACAGTGCCATGGGCTGTAAACTTCTTGATAATGTTGCACACAGAAGACACAGGAACATCAATATCTCTGGAGATGGACTTGTAACCTTGAGATTGTCCCTAGTTTTCTACAATTTTTGTTCTCAAATCTTCAGACAATTCTTTGCTGCTCTTTCTCTTATCCATGCTCAGTGTGACACACAGAGATGCACAGCAGAAAGGTTGAGTAATTTTTTTTACCATTTTACCTGGTTGTCGGTGTAATTTCTATATTGTCAGCCCCTGTTAATTGATACAGGTGAGTTTAATTACAAATTACAGGAGTATCACAAACTTGGTAGGCAATTATTTCTTACAATTTTGAGAAGGAGCCAATAATTTTGTCCAGTCTATTTTTGGAGTTTTGCGTGGAATGTGTCAGATTTGGCTTATTTTCTCCAATTTTTGTGTCATACCAATATAATCAAAAGAAATAAACATGAGAATGCCTAAACATTT